>NW_025814274.1:0-76266 GCF_018902025.1 Drosophila willistoni
GGATTTTCAAAAATTAAACTTTGTTGTTGTAGATGTCGTTTTCGTCGGGTACAACCAGCAAAATTTTGTAAAGCCATCGATAACTGCAAGAATGTGCTTATACTGCTTGTGAGTTGACTCTAAGGGTACAAGAAAATCGATGTGGAACGTCTGAAAAGGCAGTTCTTCTTTCGGCAGTGGATGCAGTTCTCCTTCTTTTTTACCAAGCTTTCGGTTAAATGTTAGGCATGGAATGCAGCATCTTATTTGGTGTTGTATTTTCTCATCTAATTTTGGGATATAGTACTCCTTTGCAATTATTTCCTTCGTCTTTTTCACAGAAAAGTGACCTCTTTCGTGAGCATGCCTAATAATTTCCCGTTGCAGAGTAGAGGGAACTACAATTAGTTCTTCATCATCAACCAACTTATAAAGTATGCCAGCTTTCATAAAATAGTTGTTATGAGAAGTTTTCTGAGAAAGGATATCAATTATGGCCTTCAATTGGTCGTCTTGTGCTTGGACATTCTTTAATTTACTGTGTATGTAATCTTCTGATATAATCATAACGGGGTAGCGACTAAGCGCATCCGTCCTGCACGGTGCTCAACATCAAAATCAAATTTTTAGATCTCAAGAATCCATCGTGCGACTCTAACGCACACATCTTTTTTATCCATCGTCTTTGCAAACGCATTACAATCGCTTATGACTTTAAAATGCATACCTAGAAGGTAAACTCGGAACTTACGAAATGCTTCAACTACCGCCAAAATCTCTAATTCGTAGCTAGTGAATTTTCTTTCCGCTTCAGTCGTCTTTTTACTCATGTAGTATACAGGGTGCAATTCTTTATCATCAGGTAACTTTTGTAATAAAATTGCTCCGAAGCCATCAATCGATGCGTCTGTATGTACTTCTGTTTCAAACTTGGGGTTAAATATTTGCAAAACAGGTTCTGTGATATCAATTCTTTTAGCAAATTAAAAGATTTTATCTGACTCTCGTTGAATCTAAAATTTGCATCGTTTTTTAATAAATCAGTAAGAGGCTTGGCTATAATCGAAAAATCTGCAATGAACTTGCGAAAATAACCAACCAGGCCAAGAAAACTTTGGAGCTGCTTTTTATTCATCGGCATAGGAAATTTGTTTACAGCTTTGGTCTTTGCGTCTGAGATATATATCTTCTGATTCTTTATAGTATGCCCAAAAATTCCATTTCTCTCTTCAAAAAGCAACATTTCTTTAAGTTAATGACTAAACCATATTTTTCACATCGCTTCAAAACATTTCTCAGATTGGAGACGGCTTTTTTTTTACCAGGGATTATAATGTCGTCGACGTATGGGATAGCCGTACCAGCACGGGTTAAATAACGAAAAATGGCATTAACGTGTCTCTGAAATACCCCAGTGGAGTTCGTCAATCCAAAGGAACTTTTAAAAACTGGTACTGTCCGTTGTGTGTAACGAATGAGGTGAATCTTCGACTCTCTTTTTCAACATCTACATGGAAAAATCCATTCTTTAAATCGATTGTGCTGAAAACCGTTGCCCCTTGTAGCCGATCCGAATTGATCTTTAATCAGAGGTAATGGAAAATGGTCTTTTACTATTACCTTGTTTATTCTTCTGTAGTCAATGCACAGCCGTGGAGTGCCATCGCGTTTTTTTACTAATACGAACGGACTGCTGAATTCAGACTCGGATTGTTCTATTATTTCGTCTTTCAGCCACTGATCGACTTGGTCATCGATTATGCACCGTTCGGCAAAAGCGAATCTGCGTGGTCTCGAATAAATTGGACTATCGTCTTTTAAAACAATACGCATTTCAACATTTGTCGATTTTAACTTTTGCGGCTTATAGTTTTTGATAAGTTCGTTCACTTCGCACTTTGTACTTTTCGATGCATTTGAGTCAATGTCAATTTCGTCGTTTTCGACCTTTATTCTCATTACCGAACTTAATTCCGTTTCATCATTATATTTCCCGATTTGTACGCCATCGCGATTGATTTTTATTTCGGCTTGCTTACAAAAGTCTTCTCCCAAAATCACTTCGTGATCTAGGAATTCAGATGATACCACTAAAAAACCAAATCAAACTGTTCTTGGCTTACGCAAAGCCTTCCCGTAAACGAACCGATAGGTACCACTCTCTTTTTATCTCCGAAACCATATAGCACTTTATCAACTTTAGCGAGCTTAGGTTTTTTCAAACGATTATAAAATGTTTCCGTTACGATATTATATTTGCTACCAGTATCAAGCACGGCTATACACTTTTCATTGTTGATTGATACTTCTTTACACATAAACATATGATCAGCTGATATTTTATTAGTATTACGAACATCTGTGCTATTTTCAGGCTTTTTATTTGGACAGTCTTTTGCTGTTTGTGGTGGGGCGGAAGGACCCGATATAGTAGCAAGTGGTTGGCGGGTACCAATATCTTCAGGGTCTCGTACGTGAGTAGAATGATTAAAACGCGCGAAAACTTCGTTTTAATTCTATGTTTGATTTATTTAATTCACAAGATATACCGACACACACACGAAATGGTTCGGTTGGAAAAAGTGACAAATCGCAAAGTATAATATACAGGAGGTGAACGGGTGTTCGGGTGAAAATCTCGATTCAGTATGATGGCGATGCCCATTGGAAAAAACCCAGTCACCCCTCCTGGTGTGACCGTAGATGCCGAGGATCAAAAAACCCTCCTCACTCTTCACTGCTCTTCGCCGCTCACTGCTGTTCACCCGGTGGCGTGAACATACCGCCCCCCTTGCAACATGTTGCAATTGCCACCCTGGACATATAAAGGATGGGGGACGGCAACGTTCTGGAGCGCCTAGATCCCACAGGAGCCGGAGACGACCCATCCGAACACGGTGCTCTGGGCTGCGGGAGTACCGCTATGACCGGGCACACAGCCTGGTTGGATGACCTCAGGATAGAGGTCTGCCCCGAGTAACACGGACACCGACGCCGGCCGATAGAAATAGGGGTCGGCCAGGATCAGGGTGGCGAACTTCTCCCGAACCGGCGCCGCCACTTCCCGGATGGGAGTGCGAATGAGCAAGTCCTCTTCGACCCGGAATATAACGTTCCGTCGGAACGTCTCGTCGGACCTCGACTCGAGGACGGCCGTACAGGCGTGGTCGACCCCGACCTTGGTTACATCTAACCCCAGGGACCGGGCAAAGGAGCGATTGATGCGGCTCTCAGCCGCACACGCATCGAGAAGGACGCGGGTCTCGAAGGATTTCGAGCCATTGCCCAACCGGAGAACTGCGGTTGGCAGGACAGTCGTCGTCCTGGCGTGGAGTAGGGAGGATAGAGAGATTTCGGGTGCGCCTTCTGGGGAAGCGGAGCGGTCGGACGATGATCGGGAACAGGGTTGTAGCGGGGGTGCAGCACGGGCGGAGGCACGTTGTCTCGGCGGTTGGTCGGCCATGTGGAGCAGGGTATGGTGCCTTTGCCCGCATCGTCGGCAACCATGGCGAGTCCGGCACGCGTCGGATGAATGCTCGTGTGCCAAGCGGGAACGAACAACATGCACGGAGACGAGGACATTCGGAGGGAACATAGAGGGATTGGGAGTCACGATAAGGTTTTAGGCTCAGGACTCCTGCTGTCTTGCAACAGAATAAGCTTCGCTAAGGGTCTTCGGATAGACCCACGCGCGGTGGTGACATCAGCCACTCGGACGAGACCGTCAGCCCCGGGCAGAGTGCGCTCAATTCGCCTAAGCGCCACCCGTTGGAGGGAAGATGATCTTCGGACACGATCACGAGGTCGCCGGTCTGGATGCTGCGAGTCGGTGATTTCCACTTGTTCCGTTTGTGAAGCTCCTTGAGGTACTCACTCTTCCAGCGGCGGCAGAAAGCCTGCTGGATTGCCTTCAGTCGCTGCCATCGGTTGATCAGTGACATAGGCTCGACCAGAATTTTCGGTTCCGCAATGGATAAGAGCGGTCCTCCAATCAGGAAATGTCCCGGGCTTAGGGCCAGCAGGTCCTCTGGATCCTCGCTCATGGGAGAGATTGGCCTGGAGTTTAGGCACGCTTCGATCCTACACAGGAGAGTGGAAAGTTCCTCGAAGGTGTATTTGACAGTGGACGAGGACTTGTAAAACAGGGTCTTAAAACTTTTGACCCCTGCTTCCCACAGTCCTCCCATATGGGGAGCGCTTGGCGTAATGAACTGCCAGGATAAAATGTGCTGGGGGAATGCCTTCATTATATCAAGCTTGGTGGCGTTCAGGAAATCTTGTTCGAGCGCCTTTGAGGCCCCTACGAAGGTTTTGCCATTGTCGGAGTAAATGCGCTGTGGGCATTGTCTCCGTGCGACAAACCGAGAGAAGGCTGCAAGAAATCTTTCAGTGGTGAGGTCGGAGGTAGCCTCGAGATGGATTGCCTTCGTGCTGAAACACACAAAGACGCAGACATAACCCTTAGTTATGAGACACGCACGCCCGGTGTAATTTTTGATCTCGAACGGCCCTGCGAAATCAATGCCCGTGTGGGTGAAGGGCCTGGAGTACGTGATGCGTTCTCGAGGGAGATCACCCATCATCTGGGTCTGTAGTCGTCGACGATGAACAATGCAGACTTTGCACCCCTTGAGGTGGGACTTCACCATGTTCTTGATCCGTGGGATCCAGAATTTGGTGCGCAGATACCGCACCATCAGTTGATTGCCGCCATGCAACGTGATGCGGTGGGCGAATTCGACAAGCAGGCGAGTGAAATGAGTACTATAGGGGAGGAGAATAGGGTGACGTTCATCATATCGGAGGGACTCAGCGGCCCGGAGTCGTCCGCAGGAGCGGAGTAACACATGCTGGTCGAGAAATGGATTCAGATTGAGTAGCGTGCTGGATGATGGCAGGGGTCGCCCTTCCCCCAGGGCCCGTATCTCCGCGAGGTATTCCCGACGCTGAGAGGTCCGAATCAAGGCGCGCTCGGCGGAGAGAAGTTCGTCATTGGTGAGGTGAACCGTGGAAGGCGTCGAAATCCTTTTGGTGGCGAAGCGTAGGATGTACGCGATGACTCGTAATGCCCTACCATAATCCGAGAACCGTTCGCTGACGTCCTCGAGTAGGGTGGTCGCGGTGGTGTGGCACTGGACTCGTTGCTCCAGCTGGGTGTCTGGGAATTCGTTATGGGGAGTTGGCCAATACTCGGGGGCTCGCTGGAGCCAGTCCGGCCCATGCACCAGAGTCTGCTGGCCGATAACTCGGCCGCGGAGACCCCACGGCTCGCCAGATCAGCGGGGTTGTCCTCGGAGCGCACATGTGACCAGCTTTGGCCACTGGTGCTTTTGGAGATGCTGGATACCCGATTGGCCACGAAGGTGGACCAACTGCACGGGGGTTTATTGAGCCAAGCCAACACGATGGTAGAGTCGGTCCAAAACTGGGAGGTTGCAGGTGGGATTGGGAGTTCAGGAACGATCGACGCCCAGAGATCGGCTAGCAAAACCGCTCCGCACAACTCCAGCCGAGGCAGCGAGACTGTTTTGACTGGAGCTACACGGGTCTTAGCCGTTAATAAATGGACGTCTACTTGATCGCCGCACCGAACCCGCACATATAGGGCTGCTCCATACGCTTTCTGTGACGCGTCACAGAAGCCATGAAGCTCCCACGAGAGCTTATCGCTGGTGTTTAGCCAACGGGGAATGCGGAGTCGACTGAGGCCTGGGTAATCCTGCAGGAATTCGTGCCATTGCTGCAGCAGGAGAGGCGGCAGAACATCATCCCAGCCCAGTTCGGTAAGCCAGATTTGTTGCATGAATATCTTCGCTCGGATGACAAATGGGGCTAGCCAACCAGCGGGGTCAAAGAGTTTAGCGATATGGGACAGAACCTGCCTCTTGGTGATCGACTCCTTCAAGGGGGGGTCCGCTACGGTGAAGAAGAAGACGTCTTCGGCAGCTTGCCAGCGGATGACCAAGGTTTTTGCAGTGCTCGCGTCTTCCAGCTCGAGAAAGTCCTCTCGCAGCAGGTGCTCTCTCGGAATGGCTTGAAGTACTTCCTTCTTATTGGAAGTCCACTTCCGAAGCGGGAAGCCGGCAGATTGGAGGGTCGCTTGAAGCTCTCGTATGGCGAGACGGGCGTCGGCTTCAGTGTGAGCGCCGGCAAGGACATCATCAACATACATGTAGTTCCGAAGGATTTCGCTCGCCTGAGGATACATCGCTTGCACGTCTTGTGCCAGTTGTAAAAGGACTCGGATCGCCAAGAATGGCGCGCAGTTAACCCCAAACGTGACAGTTTGTAACTCATAATCCTGAATATTGCCGCAGCGGTTTCGGTAGAGGATTCGCTTAAAGGGGGTATGCCTGGGGTCGACTCGGATTTGTCGATACATCTGCGTTATGTCGGCGTTGAAAACGAAATGAAAGAACCGCCATTTCAGTACCTGAAGCGTGAGGTCGGCCTGAAGAGTGGGGCCGGTGTGCAAGACATCGTTGAGGCTGACGCCTTGTGTGGAGGGGCTCGACGCGTTAAATACCACGCGTACCTTAGTGGTGGTGCTATCGGGCTTAAACACCGCGTGATGGGGGAGATAGAAGTTTTTCCCATCTTGAGGAGGCGTCACCCGAATCATGTGACCTAATTCCTCGTACTCTTGAATAATGGCATCGTACTGCGTTTTTAGGACGGGATCCTTGAGAAGGCGTGATTCATTCCGCAGGAATTGAGCCAGCGCGATCGGTCTTGAGTGGCCCAAGTCAACGCTATTTGGACCTTTGAACGGTAGGGACACAACATATCGACCGTCCTTTCCTTTTTGGGTGGTCTCCTGGAAGTTCCGCTCGCAGAATACGTCATCCTCCTTTTCCGGTTTTGCGGGAAGGTCTTCCACCTCCCAAAACTTGGTGAGGAGTACATCAAGTTTTGCTTCTGGCCTAACTCGCGTCTGTGCCGCGAAAACTGATCGAGACACTGGAGGGTCAGGCATGATAGCTCCACACAGAACCCATCCAAAGATGGTTTCTAGCCCGACGAACTCACCCATATCCTTTTTGATCCGTTCTCCGAGGATGTGGGGAAAGAGATCAACACCGATAATCATGTCAATAGGCGCGGGCTTGTTGTAGTACGGGTCAGCCAGGGGGCGATCGAGGCACTGCGTCGGAACCGTATTAAGGAATGGAGCTGTTGGAATGGCCCCTGACAATTTGGATACGACCAGGGCGGAGACCTCGATCTTGTTCAGTCTGTCACACGGGGGAGACAGCATTAGCAGACACACCTTGTCGGCGCAGCCTCCATCACTCTGGCCCATGCCAGTAACCGCAGCGTCTACTGGGTAGAAGGGGGGCTGGACCATGCTGAAGACACGCTCGGAGAGAAAAGTTGAATCGGCCCCAGAGTCGATCAACGCCCGAATATGGTGATCCACACCACGATGGTGCAGAGTGACAAACGCAGTGCCTAAAAGGCCTCTGCCTGGGGTAGATGCAAAATAACTTTGAGCATTTGTGAGCTGGTTGCTCGTGGACGGACCCTCTGTGGCGCTGGATGGTGGGACTTGCGCAGCGGACAGAGTGCGCTCAATTCGCCCTAAGCGCCACTCGTCGGACGGCGAGGACACGGACACATCACTAGGATGCAACAGCGTATGATGACGTTCCTTGCAGGTATGGCAATTATGCGCACTGGAGCAGCCCTTCACTTGATGACCGCGGGCAAAACAGTTCAGACAAAGTCCCTGCTGTCTAATGGTTTCCAGCCGCCTGTGAACAGGCATATCAAGAAAACTCGGGCAGAGCCGTATAGGGTGATTCTCCCGATGGCACAGCTTACAAGAAGCCGGTTTGAGCTGGGCTTTCGCGGGGAACGCTTGGACCTTCATCGTTGCAGAGGATTTGCGGGGGCCAAAGGGGATGGCTTGCACACTTGGGCCCGACTTATGTTCTTCGGTGGCATCCAGGACACGATACCGATCGGTAAGAAATTGGTTCAAATCGGACCAATTTGAGACGACAGTCTTATTTGGCACTGATTGCTCCCACAGGAGGATCGTGGCCTTCGGCAATTTGCTAGTGCAGATGGCGATAAGTAAGACATCCCAATTCTCCGTACTAACACCCGAACGCTCAAGCGCGGTAAGACCCCCTTGAAACGCAGTCTGCAGCTCTCGCAAGGATTTGCCCGACTCTTGTGCCACCGCGGGAATCTGAAGGAGTTGTCTGGCTTGAGTCATGACAAGCAGACGGCTATTTTCGTACCGTGCGGTGAGGTTCTCCCACGCGGCCTGGAAACCCTCATTCGTCAGGGGGGACTTAGCTACGATGGTTCTCGCTTCCCCTCGCGTCTTGGTGTTCAGGTGATAGAGCTTCTCCACTTGTGACAAGTACGGGTTGGCGATATAAATGGCAGCGAACAAATCGCGGAATGTGGGCCATGCTAGGCTGTCGCCATCAAATGTCTCCACCTCACACGGAGGAACTCTATGCCCCGCCGGCCTCGACGGGCACTTCAGAAGTTAGAGCTTCACTCTCCCGAGCTTCGAACAGAGTCAATGCGTCGCACGCTAGAATGAAATCGGAGAGGGACATTCTGGAGTGTTCTCTGCGCTGTTGTGATACGGATCGGGTGACGGGAGCGTCAGAACAGTGCGTCACAACAACGTGCGGGATCTGGGTCTGGGTTGAAAGCTTGGAACGACCTTTGTGTTCACTCGAGTCTTTAACCGAGAATCTGCGACCCTGAGGGAGGCTGGACGAAGACGGACGGGATCTTGGGGATTCGCTGCGGCTGCGAACAGACGAGAACTTGCGCGAAATATCCGTACGCTTCACGGTCGCCGGAGTTATCGGAGGCCGAACCTTCTCCGGAGTTGAAGAGGGAGACGAAAGACCGTTAGACTTCGGCGCAGTCTTGGACGGCTCCGTGGACATACTCAGGGGACAACCTTACCGTCGAACACCGAGTTTGTGGGTTTTGAGAAAATGAGGAAATGAGGAAAATTTGAGGAAATGAGAAGTGGACTGTATGAGGACGCAAGAGCTTTCTCACTGTGCACCGCAGGATTGCGGGAGAATTATCTCGCGTGCGGCTCGGAAACGGAGCCCTTTTAATGGGGATAGATGCGGAACAATATACGAACGCACGAGTGCGGATCAAAACTTGCACGTAGACAAAGCTAAATGATTACAAAACAAGTTTGTATGGATTCGTAAGTAACGCTGGGAGTACGTATAAAACAAAACACGGAGGAAATATATAAATAAAGATGTATAGGATAAAAGAAAATACGTTTTCGTATAAATCTGGATCTGGATATATATATGTGCGCACAATACTGGCCGGAAAAAATTATATTTATAATTTATAAATATGGACGGATGTATAAATATGGGCCCGATAGTGCTGGAAAAAATATATATATGTATTTATTTATAAATATGGGCGGATATATATATGAGCGCAAAAGGCTGGCCGGAAGAAATATATTTATAATTTTTGAATATGAATGGATATATAAATATGGGCCCGATAGTGCTGGAAAAAATATATATATGTATTTATTTATAAATATGGGCGGATATATATATGAGCGCAAAAGGCTGGCCGGAAGAAATATATTTATAATTTTTGAATATGAATGGATATATAAATATGGGCCCGATAGTGCTGGAAAAAATATATATATGTATTTATTTATAAATATGGGCGGATATATATATGAGCGCAAAAGGCTGGCCGGAAAAAATATATTTATAATTTTTGAATATGAATGGATATATAAATATGGGCCCGATAGTGCTGGAAAAAATATATATATGTATTTATTTATAAATATGGGCGGATATATATATGTGCGCAAAATACTGGCCGGAGAAAATTATATATATATAATTTATGAATATGGACGGATATATAAATGTGGGCACGATAGTGCTGGAAAAATATATATGTATTTAGTTATAAATATGGGCGGATATATAATTAGGCGAAAAAAAGGGAATCGGAAATAATGTGATTTGAACTTGGCGCGCTTGAGCCGCCTATCGATATCACGACTCGACTCACGTGTCACCACTACTCCGAAAACAGCTGTCGGCCGTTGTTTATATTTTGATGTTGTTGTTTAATTATGTTAATAATAATTTTTTTTTTTTTTGTGGTTGTGCAAAAAAGGAGAAAACCAATAACAAAAGAACGGTTTTACACACCGCGAGTGTTGTGCGCGAAGGCAAACAAAACAAACGATCAATGCATGTGGACAAATGCTTGATCTATGTATGTACGTACATGCATAAGTACACAGGTGAGTATATAGATATGTGTGCACACGCGTTGTTCACAACAAAAATAACGTAAGTAATTGTCATTTAATTGGAGGTGGGGTAGTGTTAAATCAATGCGCGACACCGAAATGGATTATGTGTTGTGGATATGTACATATGTGCAATGTATGACTATGTAAGTATGTATGTACATATGTAAGCAAGTGCACCGGTTTCCAAAGACGCGCGTGGGGAATTAATTTCGCACCTAATTCGAACGCGCAAGAAATCGCGGTGCATACGTTAAGTGCTATTAAAAAAAAACAATATTTTTTGGCCTTTTGTGTTGTGGTAAATGTGTGAAGGGATTATATGTACATGGATATGTACATATGCGCGTACATCAACAGATGACGATGTGTGTATGTACGTAGATACGCGCGTGCGGAAATTAGTTTGGCATTAAAAATAATTATTTCAACACATAAGAAAACGCGGTGAACACTTGGATTATTATTTTTTTTCTATTTTTTTATAACACTTTAATATTTTTTTTGTTTTTAACTCTTTACGCGGACTTGGCAAACAGCTGTGGAAATTACATGTACATGTGAATGCATATGTAAAAGAGGTGGATTTGGACAAGTGCGGGAAAAAATGTAAATAAAGAAATGGAAATGTAATGGAAAACGAGAACGTTGGACAAACACGCTAAGGATTAGGAACTACCATGGACCCTTGGAACAGGTCAGGTATGTACATACAATATGTAAAAGTGTGTAGGTCGCTATGGAGAAGCGGGAAAACCTCACACTTTTATTAGTATGTAGGGGCAAATGAAACGAATAATGAAATTTTGTACTTATCAGGAATTCCGCCGATGCAAGCTGGAGGAGCGGAAGGATATCCGGCTCGAAGGACCAATGTTTGTGGCGGGGCGGAAGGACCCGATATAGTAGCAAGTGGTTGGCGGGTGCCAATATCTTCAGGGTCTCGTACGTGAGTAGAATGATTAAAACGCGCGAAAACTTCGTTTTAATTCTATGTTTGATTTATTTAATTCACAAGATATACCGACACACACACGAAATGGTTCGGTTGGAAAAAGTGACAAATCGCAAAGTATAATATACAGGAGGTGAACGGGTGTTCGGGTGAAAATCTCGATTCAGTATGATGGCGATGCCCATTGGAAAAACCCAGTCACCCCTCCTGGTGTGACCGTAGATGCCGAGGATCAAAAAACACTCCTCACTCTTCACTGCTCTTCGCCGCTCACTGCTGTTCACCCGGTGGCGTGAACATTTGCTATGTCACAATTCTCAGATATATGTCCTTTTTGCCCACAGTTATAGTATTTTATACCACTTTCTTTATTTTCGTATTTCATTACACTTTCTTTTTTGATTTGAACGTTCTTAGACTCACTTTTTTGATTACTCGACTTTTCCCGCATTTTTTCATAACATTTTATTTTCTCTTTAAACTCTTTAGGTTATTAGCATTGTACAATATTGCTTTGTTCATACTCAAGTCATTAATTCCGTCAATTACATACTGCATAAGAGCACTGTTCACTATATTACCCCGTGATGCCATCTCTTTCATTTTCAACAAATATTCTTGAACACTTTCACCTTTCTTTATTTTCCGTTCTGACAATTGCTTATGTAACTCCGCGCTATTTATTACTGTTTTAAATTCATTTAAAAGTGATTCTTTCAATGTCGACCAATTTTTAATTCCGCGTTCACTTAGAATAAACATTTTAGCAAGTCCTTTAATAGCTCTTTTAGCAAAAACAAATTTTTGTAAACTATCCCATTGCATCAAGTCAGCCATGTCTTCGAAATCCTCAATCCATACTTCAACTGATAAAGTTTCATCGCCATGGAAAGGTCGTAAAGAGGCGAAAACTCAAAGCGAACCTCGGTGGTGGCATATTGACATTTACTGCACTTTGCGTATCAATATTGTTGGCCACGACTGTAGAGTTTGCCCTATTCGTTTTGTTTCGCATATTTTCGTTTGTTGCAGCTGTTCTAAAATTCGTTTCGTCGCTCACTACTGACAACATTTCGTCTTCGTCTTGCATATTGCCTACATCTCCATCTCTTTCGCACTCATCGTCGTCATCTTCGTTTTGATCATTCTCTGTGTCAAAGTCAGCTAGCAAATTTTCAGCTTGCAAATTGCGAAATAAATGGGAAGTTAGATTCGATTTATCATGCGATAAACCCAAAACGTTACAAATAATCACTAAATCGTTAAATCGTTATTTGTTAAATTCTTTTCCACATAAGACACTTTACTTTTATATAAATCGCTGTTGCAATCAAAATCAAACCCTTCAAACTTTCTTAGTCTTTGGCGATTTGCACGATCGCCTTTTTCTTCGAATATAAACTTGTGAAACAATGTAATATTAGATTTCTTTTCGGTTTTCAGTGCCTCTTGCACATTCCCAAAGTCTTCAAGTTTGCTCATAGTTCTTTCTCTTACGCACACACACTAACAGTTATCACCACAGTTATCGTCGTATTCAAATACTTTCTCGTCGTTCGTTGAAAACTTTTTCACCATTTCTTTGCCGCTTTTTCGTCGTTAGCCGCCAATTTTTCGTCGTTTGATGCTAATTCTTATTCGTTTTCGCGCTGTTTTTTCGACGTTTGATTCCACTGTTGCGTCGTTTTGTGTATGTTTGTCTTTTTCTCACTCACTGATATTACTTTTTTACTTCTTGATAAGTTGAGCCATGCCTTCTTCGTAGGTTGAGTCACGACTATTTTGTAGGTTCAGCCCCCATATTTGTAGGAATTTGTCCTATTTAATATATTTATTTGTAGTATTTTAGTTTATTTTAATCATAGCTCGCAAATAACTGTTAACCGTTTCACACTGTCGCGAAATAAGTGTTCTTCACTGAGAATTTGAGCAAAAGGTCTGAGAGCAACCGATTGGATTGTTCGTAAATAAATTTTGCTCGCGCTCAGTCGAAGAGCACTTTTTTCTGTTCTCTTTTGCTCTGCTCATTCCGAGACCGTTTGCTTCTGAACGACGATTCAAAAAGTCTTTTGCGCATGTATGTGTGTATGTCAAGTTTCGTGGGTTTTATGCGTCAATTTGCTTTGTGAGTTTCGATTGAGCACAGTGATTTTAACAAAATGGGACGTGAAACTAATAAAAAAGTGCATCAATTTTTTCAATTTGATGCAGTAACAAAAAATTAGTCTGAAATACATACAATTTTTTCAAGAAGATCTAAAGTGAAATTTAATGTTGCAATTTTACACAACGTACCACTGTGCATCGAAAAGAAGACAAATAGTTGAAAAGACCGTTTGCGTTGAGTTTTTCAGTCAATCGGTCTTTTGGTGAGCCTCACTGTGTGAGCGTGAATCGTTTCACTCTTTACGCGCTGTTCACTCAAAGACCGATAAGCAAATTGCTCAACTGTTAGCGCTCAACCGAAAACCGAATCGAAAACAACCAAAGGGTCTTGCTCAGAGCGAGAGCGAGAAAGTATGATTTTTTTCGGTTGTTCTCGCGAACAGAGCGTAAGGAAAAAACGGTTAACAGTTATTTGCAAGCTTTGATTTTAATGTAAAACTATTTATTTGATTATTTTAATTAGATTTAGTTGGAAATTAGTCGTCTTTACTGCTTCGCGTCGTTTCGTCTTTCGTCTTTTTTGCAACCGCTCTCGCTCGTCTCTTCGGTTCGACTGCCTCGTCTTTGACTCGTCTTCAGCTCAATTCGCCCCGCTCAGCAGAGTTGCCAGACCCAATCCCACAGTACTGTGGATTGTTTTATTGTATTCATCTACAGCCTTGAATAATAAATCCTCGAATTCCATTTCGGGGTGCTCTGGCTTCAAGCATCTCATTATTTTCATATATGTGGAATGAAATCTTTCTATTTGGCCGTTGCTAGATGAAGTATTGGACTTGTATCCCTAACTGATTATTTAAAAGAAATTTTATTGATGCAGAATTTAAAGCCTTTTCCTTATCTATTACCACGGTTTTTGTCATACCGAAGGCTATCAATAACTCACATAAGGGTACTTTAAGGTGTTCTGCTGCTTTTGAGTTTACGAGTTTAACTTTCGCATACTTAGAAAATTTGTCTATGGCTGTAAAAACGATCTTATTTTGGGTGGAATATAAATCTATATGGATTATTATTATTATATATATTATATAATTATATAATTATTATATTATGTCAGAATAGGGGTTGGTTGTAATTCTTGGTTCGGAGGGTGTCTTTGATATTTCGAGAGTTTACAGGTTTGGCAAGAGTTTACTATTGCTTCTACCTTTTTCTTCATACCGGGGAAGAAATACACAGATAAAATTTTTTTTTTTATTTTCAATGGAGTTTCTATGTGCTCTAAGGTGTTCTTTAATTATGATATCATGTTGTTGAGTGTGATCATGGACATCTGTAGTTTGAATTTGTGTGAATCTTGCCTTGTAATTCCTAAAATGCTCCGGAAATATTTGTTGAATTTTCCCCATGCTACTTTCGGAAGTGAAAATACCATTTACTATTCCCGGATCCATTTTTTCTTTTAAAATGGTTACAAGTTCGTCTTCGGAATAATTACTTCACACTATTGTATGCCTGTCATATGTGGGGAACGGTATTTCGAAGGGTTCGTTATCACCAGTGAGGATACACAATTGGTTTTTAAAGACATTAATGGGAATTTCCCTTGCTGGAATGAGTTCATGCGCTGAGCTTTCATCACTGTGGACTGCAGCTGACGTACTACTAGCATTTATGCAGGTAGGGTTTCTAGAGAGTCCATTTGAGCTACCCGGCTTATATTTCAACTCGTAGTTATATTCCTCCAGGTAACTTTTCCATTTCTTCAGCTTTGTGTTGGTATTTTTGGGCTGAGAGCATAAGTGAGAGTCTGGTGGTCGGTGTAAATGATCACCTTGGATTTGCCGTTTACATACATCTTTAGCTTGTCCAATGCCCATACTATTGCTAGCATTTCTCTTCGGCTTCACCGAATCGGATTTTGATCTTGCTTGAGACATTCTTCTTAGCTCTGCCATGTTCTCCTTTTCAATAACGCAGTCAAGGGTCTAGCTAATTTAGCAAAATCTTTGATGAATCTCCTGTAATAACTAGCTAATCCCAGGAAGGAATTTTCTATGGATTGGTTTTAACTCGTTCTCTTGAAATTACTACGCCTAGGAAGTCAACGCTATGTCGTAAGAATTTGCATTTATCTACTTGGACCTTCATATTTGCTTGGGACAAAGTAGAAAATACTATAGCTTTTTTTTTTCCGATGAGATCTCTAAAAATCAAGAGCTCTTTGAAATATTGATGAGGAATTCTTTAGGCCGAAGGGGAGTCTTGTGAACTCGTATTACCCTCCATTCACAGCAAATGTCGTTTTTTCGATATCAGATTCCTTAAGGGAAATCTGATGAAATCCGCTCTTTAGATCAAGAACAGAGAAATACTTATTGTTCCCAACTGCGCAACCATTTCTCCGATTTCAGGGATAGGATACCTATCCGAAACTGTAACTGCATTGAGCTTTATATAATCGATGACCATCCTATATTTCTTATTTCCAAGGCTGTGGCACTTTTTAGGGACTATCCACACAGGAGAATTATAGGGCGACCGTGAGGGTCGTATTATACCATCTCGTAGTAATTCTTGTAGCTGGTTTTCTACTACTTCTCTTAGAGAGGCTGGGTATGGGTAATGCTTGGTGTATACTGGAGTGTCTGTTGTTGTTTGGATTTCTCCTTCGACATTAGTAGCATTAGTCAACTTTTTGTTTAGGTCCGCGAATAGCGATTCGAGGAGTACAAATCGAATTGGAGCGCCTTTAACTAGTTTCTGCTGATAAGTGAGCTCATCTGATTTGATCGTATGGACTCGCATCTGCTTCACTTTAACAACATGAGAGTCGTTGACATATAGTAGATCTTTCCCTACATCAATGATAGCGTTTAAATCTCTTAGTGATGGGCTCGCATCTGCTTCACTTAAACAACATGAGTGTTGTTGACATATAGTATAACTTTCCCAACATCAATGATAGCGTTTAACTCTCTTAGTGAGTCTGTTGGCTAACTGCTGCGCCCTTGCGGAGCCCAAAACTGCTCGCTTTATATGATGCGGCCTTCGGATGATTTCCACCGAGGCGGCTTTGAGGCACTTGCGATTGGCAAGAAATGAGATGGCCAGGTTGACTTCAATCGGTTGCTTTATTTTCTTAACTTAAAACTATAGTACAATTGTCGGCGGACACAGAAGGTGCTACCGCATCGACCGAGATTAATTTCAAGAGTATAATTCAAGTACAGCAAACCACGCTGTCTTTTACAAAATTCAAAGTTCTGGAAATTTCCATAGAAGAAATAAGAAAGAAAAGAATTGAAGTAACGGATCTCCAAGTTTGTCACTTCAAAGTAACTTGCGCTGTTCTTGGTCTCTCTCTCTCTCTCTTCGTTCGTTTTCTCTTTTTAGCAAAGAGAGTCTGGCTTCAGTTGGAGCCCAAACATTCTCCCCCCTTTGATGATGACGATCTTCATCATCAAATTCACGTCCGGAAGACTCCTGTGAAAAGAAAACTGAAACGAGAAAGTAACAATTGAACGCTTAGGTGTAGGGCTGGTGTCATTCTCCATCCAATTCTCCTGAATAGGCAATGGACAGAGTTTTGCTACCGGTCGTTTCATGAGTCCTTTGACTGTCTTCAAAGTAACCACTCTCACTAGTCCATCGGGTCCTGCATGTGTCTCCATAACCCGACCTAGATGAGCACTATGCATCCTACTTTTAGATTTTCCTTGGTCTGCAGCCATTTTGGTCTCCTTTGTAATCGTGCTAAATATGCCGAGTTCCATCTTCTCCAAAACTGTTGTGCATAATATTGACAATTCTTCCATCGATCAATCAGAGTAAGTTTAGAAGATTCCGGAGCAGGAGGTGCTAAAGGCGCTTCACCCATCAGAAAGTGACCGGATGTTAATACCATTAAATCGTCAGGATCATTTGATAGGGGACATAACGGTCTTGAATTTAAACAATCTGATTTCAGATCTCCAACTGGTTCCAAATGAATGGCCTTTGTCACTAGACATACGAACACAGCAATATATCCCTTCTGGGATACACGTCCTCTTCCTTTGCAGGGCGAAATATTTACGGGTCCAACGTAGTCCACTCCAACGGATGAGAATGCTCTAGAAGGGCGTACCCGTACTGCTGGTAACATTCCCATTTTCTGACCTGCAAATTGAGGCTTCATCTTAAAACATGTGATACATTTATGAATTCCAAACCGAACTGCATTGCATCCATTAACAATCCAGAATTTCTTCCTTATAAAATTCAGCGTTAGTGAGGTTCCACCATGCAAGGTGCAAATATGATTGTAAGATATGACCAGATCTGTGAAAGGATGTTTATACGGTAATATATAAGGATATTTTTCATTTATGGGCAACAGGGAATCTCGGAGCCTGCCTCCGAGACGTAAAACACGTTCGTTCGCATCAAAATACGGATTAAGAGACAGTAGTATGCTGTCCTTTGCTATTACCCTTCCTTCCGATAGCGCCTTCCATTCAGAGATAAAACAATCCTTCTGCACAATCCTAATCAATTCAGGTAGGCCCTCTTCTAATTTCACAATTGAGAGTCCTAATCCTCTTCGTTCTGCCACAGATGTACGACAATTATATACGAAACGTTTTATATATGATATAATCCAGACGAGTCGTGTATACGATGAATACTTGCTGATAAATGCTACACTTGGCATTTCTTTCACTGATATCTTATGGCACGTCACCTTTCTGACTTAAGTGATCAATAGCATTACAAGGCCATTCGATGTCCGATCCTTGTAACCATGATGGCCCATGCCACCATAATTCACACGATGCCAACTTGGTTGCACTCGTGCCACGGCTTAGATAATCTGCAGGGTTATCTTTCGAGGCGACGTGTCTCCTTTGCCTTTCGTCTGAGATTTCCACGATTTTGTTTATTCGATTGGACACAAATACTTTCCAGTTGGCAGCTCCACCACGGATCCAACTGATGGTTATCATAGAATCTGACCAAAAAATAGTGTTCGAATAATTAATGTTAATTCTTAGATTCTCTTTTAGATACTTATACATTTTGGCTGCTTCAAGCGCAGCACATAACTCTGCCCTAGGTATGGTTAGTTGTTGTTTAGTTGGCGATACTCTCACCTTTGACAATAGCAACTCTGTTTGATACTTATCCTCTCCAATTGGGAAGCGCAAGTAAGCCGCAGCTCCATATGCTCGTGACGATGCATCGCAAAACAGGTGCAATTCAGCCACACCACCCGGTAGCCCCCATGTAACATGCCGTGGTATTCGTATAGTTACTATGTTTGGTAACTCTTTCACAAATTTCTCCCATTCTCTCTTAATAGTGTCCGGTAGTGTGCTATAACAGCCAATTTTCTCCTTCCACAGTTGCTGCATGAGAATTTTGGCAGTAATCATTATCGGACTAAGCCATCCCATGGGATCAAACAGTCGTGCAAATGCTGATAGTATTGTCCTCTTTGTTGGTGAGCTCATTGGTGTAACGACATGCAAAGCAAAACGGAACTCATCTTCTTTGGGACTCCAGTATAGACCTAAACTACGAATAGTATCATTATCTTCCATGTGTAACAATCCGCTTGATTCTCGATGCTCAACTGGTATGTTCTCTAATAGCTTTGGGCAATTACTCGCCCACTTCCGTAGTTCCGATGACAGTATGTCATCTACATACATTTGATGATTTATAACATCCACCGCCCGTGGATACTTCTCGCATTCATCCAAAGCTAATTGTTTCATAACTCTTATGGCTAAATAAGGTGAAGAGCTCGTTCCAAACATTACCGTTGTGCAGGCATATTCTTCCACATAATCACTAGTGTCCGGATTCCATAGAATACGTTGGTACTGCGCGTCGTCGGGTGGAATATTAATACATCTGTACATTTTTTCAACATCCGCCATAAATACCCATTTTAGCCCTCGCCAATTGAGAATGATTCCTTGAAGATGTACGTGCAATTTTGGACCTATTGCTAAAATCTCATTAAGTGATTTTCCATTACTCGTCTTGCTCGATCAATCGAAGACAACTCGTACCTTCGTAGTTGATGACGATTCCTTTATGACTGGGTGATGCGGTAGGTAACAATGATCGACTCCCCCCAATGTAGGATTGCCCGTCTTACTAGCCCGTGACGTTACACGTTCCATTTGACCCAGCTCCAGATACTCATTTATCGTGCCAACATAAGCGTTCTTCAAACTCGCATCGGTACGCAACCGTCTGTCCAGAGAATGTAATCGTTTTAACGCGCCCTTATATGATTCTCCAATTACCATTGATTCGTCCAAGTAAGTAAGAAAAGGAAGATGAACGAAGAAATCTTCGCACCAGTTATCCTCTACTGAAACCCCACGTGGCTCCTCGTCGAATTGTTCTAGCTCCGAAAACTTACATAACAATTCAAGTATCTCATCAGCTTCCTTCTTTCGTACCGTTATGGTGTAGGACGATCTCCTACCAGCTTCTTGATTCGTTTTTCCTGATACAATGTATCCCAAATGCGTATTTTACGCCAGAGGCATACCACGTATTCCTCGATGCACTTCTCCTAACATCAGCTCATCGTAGACGTCATTTCCCAGCAAAATATCAACTCCTTGTGGACTGAAGAATGAGTCCACTCTTCAAACGGCAGTCGTTTGATTGACAAGAGCAGCTTGAATTTCGCATGTGGGTTGTAGATTGATCTTATGACTAGCTCCACCTCTGCTGCCGCATCTGTAATTTTGTATCTGCTAATCCAGTAATCGTGATGTGAGCCTGTTTGCGCCGTAAACGTAGCTGCTGAGCTGCATTCTCTGAAATGAACAAAACTTGTGAACCTTGATCCAAAAACGCTCTAAACTGTAAGGGATAGCCTTCTATCGACTCTACCCACACCATTGCTGTTGGTAATAAAACCTCGTCTTTATGCCTTACCGCAATTTCTGTTGTACTCTTTCCAATTAAAGCATTCGCAGATGCTGTTGGGATAACTCCCTTTCTTAGTGTGCCAAGCGACCTCTCGCATCCTGACTTGTCTACATGGAGTAGACATGATACCGTCCTTGACATTTTATTCGGTGATTTGGTCTAAGGCATCTAAAACGCAGTGGATGCTCACTACACATGCCTTTCGTTCCGATAGCCTTATCTCCTGGAATATCCTGCATACTCCGAGAAGGTGTGCATCCCCTTGACACACAATGCATAGGTCTGTCTCTCGAGTAACAAATGAAGCCTTTGTGTAGTTCTGGTTAACTCGTAACCCATGTACACCTGGCTTTGCATTCCGATGTCTATCCCGTGATAGAGTTCCCTCGATATTACCTGCTGACGCCGTAATCATTGTTCTGTACTGTGTTTCAAGATACTGACTGAGCTCCTCAAAGCTCGTCAGATTCTGCGTTGAAGATATTGACCGCTCCCAATCCACTCTTAATTGATTCGGTAATCTCTTCATCATGTTGTACACTAAAATTTCAGACTGTTGTCGCACATCCACACCAGTCTTCTCCAATGAATTCACAAATGAGCGGGAAGTTTGCACAAATCTTCTCAACCTTTCCGCATCTCCATATTTTATTGGTAATTGCTGATCGAACACATCCATGTAATGTAAAAATAACACTCGTTTGTTATCATACAAATTCATCAACATTCTCCAAGCCACTTCATAGTTCGCCGCTATTAGCGTTAGATATTCAATATCCTTAGCTGCGTCTCCAACCAATGAATCCTTCAAATAATGAAAACGATGTAAGTCCGTCAGCTTGTCGCAGTGCACTATGGGCGATTTTTCATAATGGGCGGCATAAAGTCATAAAATTTATGGTGAAATATTAAGAAATTTTATTTTTTATTAATAGTTGTTTGTGGAGGGGCGGAAAGACCCGAATCAGCCTGAAGTGATTGGCGGGTGCCAATTTCTGCAGGGGTCTGGTGAGTGAGTAATGCAATTAAAACGCGCGAGAACTTCGTTTAAGATTAATTCTGGTTTATTTCTATTTATGTTACATGTTAGGTGTCCCGACACACACGAGAATGTTTCGGGTTGAAAACAGGTATATTATCGAAAGCAATGAAAGAACGGGTGTTCGGGTTAGATGTTCGTACTGGATTGAATATGGCGATTTACAGCAGAACCCTTCGTCACCCTCCTCAGTATGACCGAATTCGGTTTTGGAAAAAACCCTACCCTCACTCTCTGCTGTTCACCCGGTGGCGTGAACATACCGCCCCCCTTGCAACAAGTTGCAATTGCCTCGCTGGACATGTCTAAGGATGGGGGATGGCAGCGTTCTGGATCGCCAAGACACGGGTGGAGATGGAGGGGGAACTTTGGATGCAGATGGAGTAGGCGGCACGATGGCTGATGACCTCTGGATAGAAGTCCGAATGAAAGGCGGGTGCCTTTCGGGTCTTTGCTCTTTGGGTTGGATGTAGGCGACAGAGCTGTCGATGTGCAAGAGCGTGTGGTGTTGCTTGCCACATCGATGGCATCCTGCTGTGCTCCTGCAGGAACCATTGGAATGCTCATGAGCCAAACAGTTCGGGCAGTACCCGTTGCTCAAGACTACCCGTAGCCTGTCGTCAGCTCGTAGTCCTCGAAACTGTCGGCACTGACGGAGCGCGTGTGCCCCTTGACAAACGCGGCACCTGAAGCAATTAGAACTGCGTTCTAAATCGGATGGTGCTGCTGTCCTTAGAGACATCTTCGGCCTGGTGGAGGAGGTGGACCGAGACCTTCTGGATTTTCCAGTAACGGATCCACAGAGAACCCATCCGAACATCGTCTCGATCCCCACGAAGGAATCACCAACATTCTTGATGATTCGTTACCCAAGGATAGTGGGAAGGAGCTCGGCTCCAAGCACCAAATCCACAGGAGCTCTTTGGTGAAATTGCGGATCAGCGAGCGGAAGGTCAAGCGAATCCTGCTTCACCTTATTCGGGACGGCGCGGGACGGAAGTGCTTCAGCTACACTAGGCAGCACCACGGCGACTGCTTAGAACCGTCGCAGCGGTTCGTCAGGAGGAGAAATATGTAAGCGGCACACTTTGTCGCCGCTACCAGCATCGCATTGCCCAATGCCGCGAATGCTAGTTGATACTTTGCAGCTTGGAGGATTAATCAATTCAAACATTCTTTGGGAAATAAAGGACGCTTCGGATCCCATATCAATCAAAGCGCGGATTTGAAACTGCTGGCCACGATGATGAATAGTTACCCTTGCAGTACCCAGGAGGCCAGTGTTGCGAGTGGAGGCGAAGTAACTTCCCACGTTTACATGAGGGCTGCTGGAAGAATCGGAGGACGCAGGATTCGAAATTATACAAGCATCAGGTGCTGAGCTCTCTTGTACTTGAGCGGAAAAGGCCTGAGCTCGTGCCGTAGGTTTTCGGCTTACGGATGGAAAGGTCTGACCGCTAGAGCTTGGTTGAAGGACATCTGTGGCCTCTAGTACACGGTGGCGTTCAGTTAGGAATCGATTAAGGTCGTCCCAGGATGAGACGGCGGTCTTATTTGGAACGGACTGTTCCCACAACAGAAGGGTGGATTTGGGCATTTTGCTCGTACAGATTGCTATAAGAAGGATATCCCAATTGTCTGTACGAGCTCCGGAAAGCTCAAGACCGGTTAAGCAACCTTGAATTGAGGTCTGCAATTCTCTCAACGCTTTGCCAGACTCTTGTGTTACAGCTGGGATCTGTAGAAGCTGCTTGGCTTGGCTCATAATCAATAATCGATTATTTTCGTATCGCGCAGTGAGATTATCCCACGCGGACTGGAACCCTTCATTGGTCAAGGGTGACCTAGAAACAATGGCTCTGGCTTCACCGCGAGTTTTGCAACTTAAGTGGTAAAGTTTCTCCACTTGTGTTAGGCTTGGATTATGGATAAAAATCGCGGTAAACAAATCACGGAATGTAGGCCAAGCCAGGCTGTCTCCGTTAAAGATTTCGACTTCGCACGGGGGAACTGTGTGGCTTTGATGGGTGGAATCGACGGAGAGCCTGACTGGTGGGGGAGCCATTTTTGTAGACAACTGCTATCGAGCAGTCGCTCTCCAAACAAAGTCCCGCCTCGCACATATACCATATAACAATAATCATGTTTAGCTTTAATTGTAGCTATGTGCTTCGGACTATCGTCGTTCTTTTGAGCCGTCAAGGCTTTATAGCATCGTGAAAACTCTGCCTCGACTTTTGCCCAAAGTGACTTAAGCTGGTCTAAGTGTATTTTAATAGAGACGAGTGGCACAGCGTCAGCTAAGGCCTGGGCCTCGCGAGCCTCGAACGCCGTTAATGCCTCGCACACGGCAACAAAGTCGGAAAGAGACATCGTAGAGTGTCCTCTGGGCTATTACGAATCGAATGGCAACAAACGTGGACTTAGAGCTCTCAAGCGAGGAGATCGAAACGAAGCTGTAAGTGGACTGTATAATTTAAGGATAGAGGAGGAGTGAGAAGGAGAAATGTCTCCTCTTTTTAATGACCACAATGAATAAGCAAAGATCGCATAAATGAAGTTAGAAGGATTTATAATTTTCCTCGCAGTTGTGGGAATAATTATAAGGATATATAATCACTTGGATATTAAAATTTATACAATGTGGAAAAATATTAAAATTTATAAGAGTATTTAAAAATGTGGAAAAATTGAGATCAGTAGGATTGGGAGTGCCGATAACTTTTCAACGAAGGAAAAAAAAACTTGGAATTAATTCATTAAACGGACAAGATCAATTTCATGGATCTGTGAGGAAAAGATCAAATACACCAAGACAAGCAAAAATATTAATTCCATATAAATAAAAGGTTTTTATTTTTCTTTAGAAAATAGTTTGCGAATTAAATTCAATCAGTCGATTGAAATATTTTTGCACAATACGAAAATCACGAAGGAAAATATGGATGTCGTGACCGAGTCACGGCTTGGCTCAAGTGTCAGCACTGATGAGACTTGAGTGTCAGCACTGATCGGGAGTCAGCTGTTCTGCCGTGTTTTATGTTTTGTGAATTTAATTAATTGTAAATTGTTTAACGAAAATCACGATTTCCTGCTTTAATTATGTAGGTTTCGAATTATTAAATTGCGGAAAGCCAATCGGAGTGGCTGCAATTAATTTTGTGTGGGTGAATTCAAATTGTATGTGGACATATGTATGTATGTACATATGAGAGTGGTTACCGCGGTAAAAATTAAATTGTATGTACATATGTACATATGTATGGATGTAAAAATTATTTGACATAAATAATTTATGCCGATGGACTAATGATCAGCCCGTGAAGTGTACTTTACACTTTAAGTAAAGGTAAGTGGTACTTTATAAATTCTTTAAAATTTATAAAATTTTTAATTCTTTATTAAACACCTTTACTTGCAGGTTAGAAAACAGCTGTTTTTACATGTATGTATGTATGTATGTATATGTGTGTATATACATACATATGTATTGCTATGCAATTGGACTTTTGGACAATCAGAATTTCGAAGAATGAAAAAAAAATGCACTTCCTAAACACAAAAATGATCGGGAAATACCATGTAACCCTTGGAACAGGTCAGGTATGTACATACAAGTATACAGAAGTGTGTAGGTCGCTATGGAAGAGCGGGAAACCTCACACTTTTGTAAGTTTGTAATGGGATATAATAAGAAATGTTGTACTTATCAGGAATTCCGCCGATGCAAGCTGGAATAGCGGAAGGATATCCGGCTCGAAGGACCAATGTTTGTGGAGGGGCGGAAGGACCCGAATCAGCCTGAAGTGATTGGCGGGTGCCAATTTCTGCAGGGGTCTGGTGAGTGAGTAATGCAATTAAAACGGGCGAGAACTTCGTTTAAGATTAATTCTGTTTTATTTCTATTTATGTTACATGTTAGGTGTCCCGACACACCTGAGAATGTTTCGGGTTGAAAACAGGTATATTATCGAAAGCAATGAAAGAACGGGTGTTCGGGTTAGATGTTCGTACTGGATTGAATATGGCGATTTACAGCAGAACCCTTCGTCACCCTCCTCAGTATGACCGAATTCGGTTTTGGAAAAAACCCTACCCCTCACTCTCTGCTGTTCACCCGGTGGCGTGAACAATAGTAAACACTTCAGTTAGCTGAAAAACAATTTTTTTTTTTCTGGGGTGGCAACTCTCTTTTTGTGGCAGCCCTTCAAACCACCTGATCTGTTGAAGCTCGCAATTATATAAATTGGCGCGAAAAATTTCATGCTGTTGAAAGTGCTTAAATTATTATTGGTTTCGTTTAAATAAATAAGTGTAATATGGATAGCAAAGCTCAAGGTATTTAGAATCTTTTATTTACGCTAAATGTGTATAAATGTTCGTGGTGTTTTTAATGTCCAGTGTTATTGTTGATTGCGTTTTTAGCGAAAATCTAACAATTTTAATTGTGTTCCGTGGAGTATTTCTTGAAAATTGCATATCAAAACATGCAACTAAAAATGGCAAGTTACTAACGGATGTGTCTAGTTTATTGTAGTAATAATTTTTTTTGCTCATTTTTGTTCCTTTAAAAAAAAATTGCACTTGAAGTTTCCTTTACGTTCAACAACAACACGCTTGTTGATATTTGGAACAACAACAATCGCAATGCTGATGCTGTCGCAGCGTACATAATGGAAGAAATAAATAAAGATAATTTGAACAAATCAAACATACAGCAAATTAAGGCAAAAGTGACTAATTTTGAATATTATATAAAACGATACTTGCGCAAATACAATCGAAATCTTGAGCGATTCAAGTCAATTCACACAGAATGGTTTGCAAAATGTATGGAAATAAAAATTGAAGTGGAGGATACTGCTAAGCCATCACCATCGAAGATGGGTCGTCCAAAAGTAGGATATGCCAAGGCCGGGCCTAGACTACGAAGGCAAATGGCATCAGAAGTTGCCGTTCAAAATGACTGCTCTACTGCATTACTTTTGCATGCCGCCTCTGCGTCTGCCCGTAAAAGTAATAAAAATAAATTGGTTGGCGTATTGCGAAATGTAATGACTGAGGAAAATGTTGTAAATCCCGAAATAACAAATCAAGCGGGACCAGATCGCATTTCTAATATTGAAGCATTAGCTTTTTTATTGGAGAATAATTTAACAAAGCAGCAATATATCAGTTTTACACAACTCAACAAGGCGCACGGCTGCAATATATGTCCCGGGTACGACTTAATAAGATCTACAAAATTGCAATGCAGACCGTCAGGAATTAGTATTTCCGAAACTGTGGCAAACGTTTCTCTGCAGGATTTGCTAAACCACACAGCTGAACGAATATTGACCTTACAAAATGATGTTTTAGAGAAAATGGAAAATGTAACGGACTGCACCCTTATTATTAGCTATGGGTTTGATGGATCGACGGGTCAAAGTTCATATAAACAAAAATTTGATTCAGATGAACCTGATTTCTTAGATCAATCGCTGTTCGTATCCACTGTCATACCAATACGTCTAATTGATTCTTTAAATCGCGTAATATGGTTCAATAGAAGCCCACAGTCAATAAGGTTTTGCAGGCCTTTAAAAATTGAATACGCGAAAGAGAGCTCCACAAAAATCTTATGCGAAAAAGAAAATTTAGATATGCAAGTAGCGAAATTGGAAAAGTTCAAATGGCAACCTAAAAATATTTCTGTGGATTTTAAAACATATACATATGTCATTAATTGATGGAAAGGTATTAAACGTCATAACTGGTACAAAATCCAATCAATGTTGCCCAATCTGTGCCGTAAATCCCAAAAAACTTATCGAAATCACAGATTTTAATTCTGAAACCTTTCAACCTCAGCCTGGCTCTTTAAAATACGGCGTAAGTCCATTACATGCATGGATTCGATTTATGGAATTCGTCTTGAATATATCGTACCGTATGGATATAAAGACCTGGCATATCAAAGGCGATGATAAAAATAAAATGATGATAAGAAAGAAGGAAATTCAGCAAACAGTATGGAAGGTAATGGGTTTGCATATTAGCATACCAAAACAGAACGGAAGTGGTAACAGCAATGATGGTAACACGGCGAGACGAATCTTTGGAAATACAAAACTGTTTGCATCCATAACATTGTTTGATGAGGTCATTTTGAATAATTTGTACTATATATTAATAGCAATATCGTGTGAATTCTCGATCAGCGCAAAAAAGTACCGACAATTTTGTAAAGACACTTTTAATCTATATATGAAAACATATCCGTGGTACCCAATGTCTCCAACTGTACATAAAATATTAGTTCACGGAGCAGACATTATAAATTTGTGTATAGTTCCAGTTGGATGTTTGCATCAGAAGCTCGTAACAAACATTATAAAATGGACCGACGTTCTCATGCCAGAAAAAATTCTAGATTAAGTAATATGGCTGACGTTTTTAATAGAGCCATGGACTCATCTGATCCATTAATATCAAGCTACTATATAAATAAGAGGCTGCAAAATTTGAAAAAGAAACCGCTTCCAATAGAAGTTATAGAGTGTCCAACATCAGAGCTGAGTTCATACAATTTTGGAAATGATGAAGACACCGAATCAGACAACAAAAGCGATGACAAACATGAGAATTCTTTTGTTTTGGATGAAGAAGATTATTAACTTTTTGATTTTTTGGAATATTGTTAAAACATGGTAAAATATTATTTTTTCTATTTTTATGCTTTGCTTTATAATAAAAATTGAAATTTTTGTACAGGTGCCGGGGTTATAAAGGTGCGGAAAATAAAGGC
Organism: Drosophila willistoni; assembly: GCF_018902025.1. NCBI lineage: Eukaryota > Metazoa > Arthropoda > Insecta > Diptera > Drosophilidae > Drosophila > Drosophila willistoni. The sequence goes on from NW_025814274.1 coordinate 28,118, forward strand.
GTGGTCAAATTGACTAAAAAAAAAATCCGAAATCAAACTAGAATATTAGTAACACTTAAAAAAAAAATTAAGCGCCTAGCTCTATGTGTGGACATTATGCCGCCAAAATCAACTAATCGCCCATAGTGCAGTGGTGTACTCTTGTTAAAAACACCTCTTTAAACGCCGGCCACTCAAAAAATTTCTCGCTGAAGGTAGGCAGTTTAACTGTTGGCTGTTTCACTTCCTCCAACCATGGTCCCATTTGTTCATGCACCGTCTGATGCAAACAAGACTCATCAAATGCAGTCGACGCCGGGATTCTCCGATCCTTATGTCTCTGCAACTCATTTCGAATCTCAGCTACTCCCAATTATGTAGGTTTCTTCGAAACAGTCTCTGATGTCTTTGTCAAAATATCTGCTCTTTATCTCCGCATTATCTCGTTCTTGCACCAGTTGGTGATGATTGCGCTGAAAATCTGCGTGAAGGTGGGCAATCGAGCCCAATCTGGCTTCCAGATGACTCTCGGTATGTCCCGACTCCTCCGATTTATACCGCATGTGATTTGCTCCGTAGCTAACGGTAACAGTTTTTCAGACATAATGAACACCTACCAAACACATAAACGTTAAATTTTACTCACCCGAATCAGTCTATCCACTGGCAATCACACTCTAAATCCAATCGTCAAGATCATTCCTCCCGGGTTTTGGCACCAAAAATATGTTGGCTAACGGCTGCGCCCTTGCGGAGCCCCAAACTGCTCGCTTTATATGGGGCTTTGAGGCACTTGCGATTTGGAAGGAATGAGATGACCAGGTTGACTTCAATCGGTTGCTTTATTTTCTTAACTTATGACTATAGTACAATTGTCGGCGAGCACAGAAGGTGCAACCGCATCGACCGAGATTAATTTCAAGAGTATAATTCAAGTACAGCAAACCACGCTGTCTTTTACAAAATTCAAAGTTCTGGAAATTTCCATAGAAGAAATAAGAAAGAAAAGAATTGAAGTAACGGATCTCCAAGTTTGTCACCTGAAAGTAACTTCCGCTGTTCTTGGTCTCTCTCTCTCTTTGTTCGCTTTCTCTTTTCAGCAAAGAGAGTGTGGCTTCAGTTTGAGCCCAAACAGAGTGATTACCTAGAATTCCATGAAACGGATTCAGATTAGGTAATAGGAAGAAAGTTTTTGGTTTATTGGGTTCGTTAAATAAACCCAAATGGATATGGCTGGTTATTAAAATGCGACCACTTACGGTGTTCGCGTAAAACTTGTGTTCATTCATTTTGATATTTTTTGCTATTTCTCTTTGGACATAGTTTTTGTTTGAGCCGGTATCTATTAAGAAATTGTATGCGGTTCCGTCTTTGTCCCGGACAACAAAGTAGAGCAAAGGGGAACACTTTAACATAAACCAGAGGGCCGGGGCTAACTTCGACCGCGTCAAAGTTTGTATACCCATTTTTGGTAACTCTTTTCTTACCTATAGCCATCAAAGTGGAAAAACGTTTAAGCTAAAAAGTCTAATGTTTCCGAAAGAACGGCCTACAATCTTAGCATAGGAAATAAGATATAATAAGATATTGATTAAAGTCACTGTTTTTTACCGATCGTTCCTATGGGAGCTATATGATATAGTTACCCAATCCTTATCAAATTTGGCACAGTCATTAACAGATATATTAAACTAACAAATGTTTAATTTGAAAAAAAATCGCGTCAAAAGTAACGAAGTTATTCACCAAAGTCACTGTTTTCGAAAGATCGTTCCTATGAAGCTATATGATATAGTTACCTCAAATTTGGCATAGTCGTTTATATGTGTAATTAACCCACCAATATTAAATTTCACGACAATAGCTCAAAAAATAACGAAGTTATTAACAAAAGTCACTGTTCGTGAGTTTGCCATTTGTATGTGAGCTATATGATGTAGTGATCCGATCCGGCTGAATCCGAGATATACAACGCCTGCAGTATATACAAGCCTACATGCACAAATTTCAGCTCTATAGCTTTAACGGTCTAGGAGGAGTTTGCGTTGATCCAGACGGACGGACGGACGGACGGACGGACGAACGGACATGGCTATTTGAGCTCGTCTCGTCGTGCTGATCAAGAATTTATATACTTTATATGGTCGGAGATGTTTCCTTCTATGCGTTGCACACTTTTGACCAAAATTAATATACCCTTTTTGCAAGGGTATAAAAATTACCGGCGTCTTCAATTTTTGGCTGTTGAGGCTCCTGTGATTGTGGTCTGGTTTCCTCTTTGTTCTGCGGGACTAACTCTGAGTTGTCTCCGTGTGAGGTAAAATATTTCTCCTGCTGTTGATATTCTCGAACCTCAGAGTAGGGAACTAATTCAAAAAGGTCTTCTTCGCCCTGGTAAGCAGCCTGATAATCGGACATAACGGAGTAATGTTCTTCTTGAGGCTGTAAGGTGATATATTCTTCAACTAACATACCGGTTTCGATATGGAATTGCCTCTGCACTTTATTGGGAAAATTTGCGGTGGACTGGTTGACTCTCTTGAGAGCAAATTGTTGTGGTAAATTAACATTCGGTTTGTTCATTTAGTTAACTTTTTTGGTTAAAATAGAGCCGTCGACATCCATTGGAGTTGGTGCCGGCTGAGGTTTCGGGGCAAATGGCCTCGGTTGTGCGTTGAAAAATACGGGGTTATTAGTTTGAGGGAATTTGTTTTGAGGAATGAACACGTTTTGCATGGGTTTCTGATTATAAAAGTTGTTGTTGTTATAAGGTTAGGGTGGAATTGCTGGTATGCATTATCTTTGAGGTTGCACGTTAATTCTAGAATACTGCAGAGGTTTTGGGCCTACAGGTGGACGAGTATTACAATGGCCGATAATGTTCCTATCCCTCTTATTATCCAACATCTCGCACAATTGCAATGCATGCCTCAGATCTTTGGGTTGAGCTAAGCTCATTCTGTTTGAGAGATCTCCGTTAAGACTTCTGATGAAGGTATCTAGAGCCCTATCTCTGACATGTTTTGCCATGGCTTCCATAGTCTCGTGAGTATAACCCATCGTTTCGATTTGGTCTAGTATTAACGACATCTGTTGGTAAACGGAGAAGTAGAAGTCATGAATGGAGGTGCCCTTCTGGGTCATGGTAAACAGCTGATATTCTAAAGTGCTTAAATCTCGTTTGTCCGTGTACTCAGATAACAAACACTGCGAGATTGCACCCCAATGTAATGCGGTGCGATAGACTTTCAACAATGTATTGGCATGGCCTGTAATTTTGCCTCGAATGGTCACAAGGATTGCATAGTATTTGGGTGTTCCCTGAATGGGGGCATACAATTCCATCAAACGTTTGGCGGAGGCAAACCATGTTGAGAAATCCTCACGGCTACCTGAGAATTTGTCAAGATTCTTTACGATGTCTGGCACTTTATCTAATTCATGCCAATTATCCTGAACGATAGCTGTCTGGTCCCTAAAGGGAATATGTCCTGGCTGAGAATAATTTAATTGTTTCACTATTTCCTGTAACTGAGACGACAAAATTGTCTGGATAGCTACATCTAGTCCTTGAATTGACAGTGCCTCGATTCTATTTGCGGTTGATGCACTTGAGGTGGACGCTGTCCGAGTAGCAGAAGCTGCTGCATGAATACCACCCTGCTAGGAAACTATACATTTTATTTCAGAGATAATGAAGAAATAGAAGAAGAACATAACATAGAATGTTTGGACCCACCTACAGAGAGGGACCCAAACACAAATTTTGCGATTGAAAATGAAATAATAGAAAGCAATGAGTATAGACTCGACCATTTAAACAACGAAGAAACTCAAAAACTAAAAAAGGTCTTGTACGAATTCAGTGACATTCAGTACCGCGAATTTGAAAATTTGACTTTCACGAGTACAATAAAGCACTCTATTCATACAAAACATGAGGACCCAATCTATAAATGACCATACAAATATCCCCAAACATTTGATATGGAAGTCAACAAACAAATAAATGAAATGATTGAACAGGGTATCATTCGAAAATCGAATTCCCCTACTGTTCACCCATTTGGATCGTTCCAAAAAAGGAGATGCTCCCAACAAACAAAAATTCAGATTAGTCATTGACTAGGGAAATTTAAATGAAGTCACAATAGATGACAAATTCCCAATTCCAGTCATGCATGAAATTCTTGACAAACTGGGAAAATGCCAATACTTTACCACCATGGATTTAGCTAAGTGATTTCATCAAATTCAAATGGATCCTGAATCTATTGCAAAAACACATTTCTCAACTAAACATGGGCATTACGAATACGCACGTATTCCATTTGGTCTTAAAAAGAAGTACGGTAAGAAAACTGTACTATATTTTCATAATGAACAAGATTATCCCATATTTCAACAAGCCTTTATTGAAATAATACGATCGAAAGCAAATTCAAAAACCTCGAAATCAAGCATTAAGTTAGAGGACATTCAAACGTTTGCACAATTCAAAGAAATAATCCTAAAACAACATAAAGAATTATTACATCCAGGAATCGAAAAAACGATTAATTTGTTTAAAGAAAAATATTATTTTCCCGATTTTCAAAACCTAATTCAAAACATTATTAACGAATGCTCAGTATGCAATTTACAAGTCCTTTTATGCATTGACATTTACTCCAAATTTGCAACACTTGTAGAAGTAAAGTCTAGAGATTGGTTAGAAGCCAAGAGAGCAATTATGAAAGTATTCACTGAAATGGGCAAACCAATAGAAATAAAATAAGACAAAGACTCAGCATTTCTGTGTATAGCACTAAAAAATTGGCTACAAGAAGAAAATGTAAGATTAGAAATTTCAGACGTAGAAATATTCCACAAAACAGTAAATGAAAAACTCAGAATTATAAATAGTGAAAATGACATCGAAGATAAATTAATCAAATTTAAAAAAATTATCTGCATATACAACCATAAGACGAAACATAAAACAACTAACCGAACACCAGCAGACATTTTTATCTATGCAGAATCACCCGACTAAAATACCCAAACGAATAAAATAAATCAAATAAACAAAAACAAATAAACGTGGCCAAATTCAATATCTTTCAACTGAGTTGGCAACTGCGGTAGGCCAATCTATGAAATATGCTATGTTGGAGTCGATAAAAAACGACTATCTGTATATGAGCTACGTGCGGTAACGGGGATGGCTACAATTTTGGATCCACGCTTCAGAAAAGATGGCTTTCAATCAAACGCAAATGCTGAACAAGCAGCAAACTTCCTAGAAATTGATTTAGTCAATTTATGCAATTTAACTCATATTGAAGACCCTGTCAACTTGAGTGTGGAAGCAAGCACGACCAGTAAGGACCCACTCTTTGATTTTTTGGACAAACGATGCGCTACTAAAAAGAAGAATGTCCCATCTGATGCAATCATTATTAGAAAGAAATGGACCCTCTATTATGGATCAAGGTAAAATTAATAAATCAATCTTCGATACGTAAAACTAAGTTTTAGTAATAATTATAAGAGCAGGTCAGACATCCATTGGAGTTGGTGCCGGCTGAGGTTTCGGGGCAAATGGTCTCGGTGGTGCGTTGAAAAATACGGGGTTATTAGATTGAGGGACTCTATTTTGGGGAATGAACACGTTTTGCATGGGTCTCTGATTATAATAGTTGTTGTTGTTGTAAGGTTTGGGTGGAATTGCTGGTATGAACGATCGTTGAGGTTGCACGTTAATTTTAGCATACTGTGGGGGTTTTGGTCCTACAGGTGGACAAATGTCACGATGGCCGATAATGTTTCTAGCCCTCTTATTATCCAATATATCGCACAATTGCAATGCATGCCTCAGATCTTTGGGTTGAGCTAAGCTCATTCTGTCTGAGAGATCCCCGTTCAGAGAATAACCCATCGTTTCGATTTGGTCTAGTATTAGCGACATCTGTTGGTGAACTGCGAAGTAGAAGTCATGAATGGAGGTGCCCTTCTGGGTCATGGTAAACAGCTGATATTCTAAAGTGCTTAAATCTCGTTTGTCCGTGTACTCAGATAACAAACACTGCGAGATTGCACCCCAATGTAATGCGGTGCGATAGACTTTCAACACTGTATTGGCATGGCCTGTAATTTTTCCTCGAATGGTCATAAGAATTGCATAGTATTTGGGTGTTCCCTGAATGGGGGCATACAATTCTATCAAACGTTTGGCGGAGGCAAACCATGTTGAGAAATCCTCACGGCTACCTGAGAATTTGTCAAGATTCTTTACGATGTCTGGCACTTTATCTAATTCATGCCAATTATCCTGAACGATAGCTGTCTGGTCCCTAAAGGGAATATGTCCTGGCTGAGAATAATTTAATTGTTTCACTATTTCCTGTAACTGAGACGACAAAATTTTCTGGATAGCTACATCTAGTCCTTGAATTGACAGTGCCTCGATTCTATTTGCGGTTGATGCACTTGAGGTGGACGCTGTCCGAGTAGCAGAAGCTGCTGCATGAATACCACCCTGCTGGAGAACTGCGGCTTTAACCCAGTTTTCTTTAGTCATTTTGGAAAGGATATTTTTAAATTAGGATTACTTCAAGGAAATAGGTGTTACGGTATCGCGAATACGAAAAATATAATCCGCGAAAATTAAATTATTGGTTTATATTGATAAAAATAAAGCGGTATTTCCGCTAATCTTGGAAGGAAATGGCTTGTGGTATTATACAAAAATTTCAATATTATGTGGTTATTTTTTATAAAAATATTTTTTCAAAATTTCAGAATTATTTTCTCTCCTTTTTTCAATATTACTTATTATTATTTTCTTTCTTAATTTTTCATTATTTTCTTTTATTTAGGATTTTAGCTTCTACTTTTCTTTGTTTCTTTTCTTTTTTAACAAGAGTTGATTCTTTTCTTGATTCGCACTTTTTTCCACCCACTGTGTTTACACAAAAAAATTTTTATTTTGATTTACTTTGCTTAAATTTATTTCACTTAACTTACGTTAATGCTAACATCCTCGGTGCTTTTTACTGATTGGTTTGTAGGAGCGCTCGCTTTTCCAACGTTGAAGGTACTAACGCTCCTGGGCAAACACTTTTGGGTTTTCAGTTTTCCTCCGAAAGAATCTTAGAGGAATTCGCAGCGATTAAAATGACCCTGTCTGTTTCGTGGTGTAGTTCGATATAGTGTTTTTATTTCACTGACTCTTAAGGCCTTTAACGCGTTTTTTAGTCACGAATCACTGGTATCTTTCACAAACACACGATCACGTTGTATTTAGCAGGGTCCCTGCTCGGGCGCCAATTAAACACTTCCTTCACTCACGGGTTAAAAAAATAAAGTTTTATTTAAAAAGTCACTTTTATTACAATTACATTATGTTTAATTATAACTGAAAGATTCTGACTTTGGTGATTAATTCCGCGGAGCTAAAGCGAAGTTACCGGATGATTTGAACTTAGGCTCAAGACTGATTTGCTATGATTCGATTATGTTGGATGAAGGCTTGGGTAGTTGACGTCGTCGCAGGCGGCGGCGTTGGCTGAGTCCAATAGTCCACTTAAGTGCGTGGGACCATTCTTTGTTTACACAAGTGTTCAGGACCATTCTTTGTTTATTGCCGAAATTTGTGAAGTGATTCTGGGTATGCACCGAACCCGACACCATTCTTCTAGGGCCTGGGAAAGTGGGGTGCAGGCTTGTTGTTTATCCTAGCGATCGGATTGTTTCTTAGGATTGGCGATCATGCTACAAATGGGCATGTGACGATTGAGTGGGGTTGACCAATGGGTATTGCATGTGATGATGAAATAGGGTTGGCTAATGTGCATGCGGTTAATGGGCATGTGTTGACGGACTTGGGTTTATGGCTTCTAAGTTATGATATAAGTTATGATATAAGTGCTTAACTTATATGTACATTTACACATGTATATGTATATGTACATATGTTTGCGCACATAGGTTTTACAGGTAAATGAATATGTACATAGCACAAAACATACGTATGTACATATGTATATAAGATTAAATATGTATGTATGAAAAATAATATACATAGATATGTATGCAATTTAAAGAAAAAAGAAAAAAAAGCCTGCGCTGAGGATACTTGGCTGCCGCTGCTACGAGTAGAACCCGTGAAAAAAAGTTGATTAGTAATTTATCCAACAATTTAGCAAACACGACATTCCAAAGCTTTGCAAGAACTCTGCAAATTTCTTAGGTTCCTCGGCCAGCATTGACAAATGTACTTACATACATATATGCATGCACACTTGCCTGCCGAAAATGTTTACATACATATGTCGCATAATGGACGTACTTTGGACACTGTACGTGTCTGTCACATTATGAACATAGTTTGACCACTGTGCTTGCCAGAGCAAGCTGTGCAATGAGTTTGGGATATTGGGAATGCTTCTTAGAATTCGACTAGCGAAGAATATGACTGGCGCCTAGGTACCATACGAGTGAGGCGACGGCGTTGTCGCGCTGTCGCCGAGTGTAGTCCAGCTTGGCGTCTAAAAAGAAGTAGATCGATGCGTGATCGAAGAATGCAAGTCAGTTGCGTTCGGACAATTGTATGCGTCGGTTGGAATTCACTTCACTCTAAAAGTTTCTGAAACAATATGGCAGACCAGCAGATAGAACTAAACGACCCTACGACATCAGAAGTGGGAAATACCACCGATTCATACTTGGCAGCTTTACAAGTCCAAAACAACAACCTTTTGGAGATCATTAAAACTATGCAGACACCAAGGGCTCCGGCAACTGATGAAAAGGGAAAACATGTAACTCTGCCAAAATTTAATCCTGAGGGAGCTGGAGCAGATGCCACAGCTTGTTGTACGAGAGTGGATCTCATATTTGCTGATAAAATGCCCGAAGGAAGCATCCTGATGATAACTTTGAGTAAGGCGCTAGAGGGAAGCGCATCACAATGGCTGTCCCAAATATGCTTTGCTGGCATTACATGGCCACAATTCAAAGAACTCTTCGTGCAACGCTTTGTTGGCATAGAAACGTCTGCGGCTATATTGATAAAAATTTTGAACGGGCGACCAAAGTCTGGAGAAAGCTACACCGAATATGGCAGCCGAATTGTCACCTTAATAATGTCAAAATTTAAATCTAATGATCTGGAGGAAATCGCGGTTTCACTAGCTCTGCCCACATGGCACAAATTGAGGACAAATTGTCGGGCTGGGTTTTTACAAAGCATATGAAAACCCCAAATGAAATGCAACAACAACTACAAGCGCACACTTTTAAGAAGCGGAACCTAGATGACGACTCATCTACAACGGGCCCGGAGCGTAAAAAGCCTAAGTATCTCTCTCAAGTGAAATGCCACTATTGTGGAAAGTCAGGGCATAAATATGCAGAATGTCGTGCTCGGCAGAGGACACCAATTCATGGGAAAAGCCACTACGGAAGTTCAACCCAAGGATCAAAAGACCGGTCAACTGTCAAATGTTTCAAATGCGACGAGCTTGAACACTTCGCATGTAAACATCTGTACTGCAGCTCCGCCATCAGGAACAATAAGCTGTTCAACGGGTGAGTCCGTTCCATTTTGTTTCGACTCTGGAGCTGAATGCTCCTTGGTTAAGGAAAGCGTCGCCGATAAGTCTAGATAAAGAATTAATAACATTGTAAAGTTAAACGGTATAAGCAATGGTTCAATATGTAGCACTCAACAACTATTATGTAATATAAGTATTGATCAATGTTATTTCGAGATTTTGTTACATGTTATTATGGACAAGTATTTGAAACATGACGTACTAATTGGTCGTGAAATTTTTAGTCAGGGCTTTGGCGTAACTATGGACGCTGACAAATTTCAACTTTACAAAACCAAAAGAGTAGAAGCGTTAATAATTTCCAATTATGAAAATGTTATAGAATCGAATAGTGAACTTGATGATCTCGATAAGGCAGCCTTGATAAATATTTTTAATGGTTTATTGATGGAATACCAAAGACTAGGGTCACCACAGGGCATTTGAATATACATACAACGGCGGCCATATAGGCTTAGTGAAGAAGAGAAAAACAAAGTGCGGGGTAAAGTTGACGAATTATTAAAGGCTCAAGTTATTCGCCCAAGCCGTTCACCTTTCGCTAGTACCATGATGCTAGTTAAGAAGAAAAATGGCACCGATCGACTGTGTGTAGCTATCGCATGCTAAACGACAATACAGTTGCTGACAAATACCCGTTGCCCCTCATCTCAGACCAAATTGATAGATTTCAAGGTGCTAAATATTTTTCGTGCATTGATATGGCAAGTGGCTTCTATCAAATTCCAGTTCACGAGGACTCAATCGAACGAACTCATTTGTGACGCCAGAAGGTCAATACGAGTTCTTGACAATGCCGTTTGCGATAATGAAGTCCTTAGGAGCTTTAGCTTACACTTTTGCAATCATGTATATTGATGATGTTCTCATAATAGCAGAAAGCAATGAAGATGCGCTAGTTAGATTGCGGACAGTATTGGAGACATTGAGTAAGGCTGGATTTTCATTTAATGTCACCAAGTGCTCCTTTCTCACAACTAGTATACTTTATTGAGTATCTTGGATTAGAATTAAGCTATGGAGAAATCAGGCCAAATTTACGAAATCTAAATACCATTCATACGAACTGGAGACGTTAGCAGTAGTAAATGCTATTAATCACTCCCGACATTATTTGCAGGGACGTAAATTTACAGTTTATACTGACTGTAATTCATTAAAGGCCAGCCGCACAAAGCTAGATTTAACACCGAGGGTGCTTAGATGGTGGGCGTTTTTACAGGCATTTGATTTCGAAATAGAATATAGAAAAGGCGAGCGAATGGCGCATGTTGACTTTCTCTCTCGGAATCCAGTGCTTGAACAACCTAAAAGTCTGAATAAAATACCTGAATTACGAAACAATTTGACGGAGGTATCTGACAACTGGTTGATTTCGAAACAATAGCGAGATTCCGAGATACAAGAAATAATTTTAAAGTTAAGAAGTAATGAGTTGCCAAGAAATATAGATAATACCTATGAATTGCGAAAAGGAATACTACATAGGAAAATACAGCGAAATAGTAAGACCAAATGTTTGCCGGTAATACCAAGAGCTTTTCGATGGGCCGTCATAAATCACGTCCATGAAGCTATAATGCATCTGGATTGGGAAAGGACACTCGACAAGGTTATTACTGGTTCTAAAATATGTTCAAATATGTGCGTAGGTTTGTAGAAAACTGCATTACATGTAAAGTAAAGTTTCTAAGCCACTTGTGGGAAAAGTGCAAGTCGAGCTGCATCCTATTCCTAAAATAGAAATACCATGGCATACGATACATATTGATATTACAGGCAAAATGAGTGGTAAAAATGATTTGAAGGTATATGTCATCGTTCTTATAGATGCTTTCACCTTGTTTGTTTATTTTTATCACACACTAAATATAGATTCTGAAAGTTGCATTAAGGCTGTAAAATCAGCCGTATCTTTATTTGGTTTACCCACTCGAATTATATCAGATCAAGGACGTAGTTTCGCAAGTAAAAGTTTCCGCGAATTTTGCTCATTTCAAAAAATTAATCTACATTTAATTGCTACGGGTGCCAGCAGAGCAAACGGCCAGGTAGAACGGGTCATGAGTACCCTGAAAGGTATGCTAACTGCTGTCGAAACCAGTCAGGAAACTCAAGCAAAATACGACAAAAATAGGTTTGACAAAAATAAAGCTAAAATAGTAAATTTCAAAGTGGGTGATTACGTTTTGCTCAAAAACGAAGAACGTCGTCAAACTAAGCTCGATACTAAATTTAAAGGGCCATTTGAGATAATTGAAGCATTGGATGGAGACAGATATTTACTAAAATCTTTAACATGTAATCGAAAGTATAAGTATTCTCATGAATGTTTAAAAGCAATACCAAATAATCAGATACTCGATGAGTTATGTAAAGATAGAGACAGCGCAATGGAAGTTGAACCTGTTGGCCAATGCGATAAATGAAGACCGCACCATAGCAGAAGAGATATGTTATGGCGGGGGTCGTATGTGTAGAAGGAATTACACAATTGATAAGTTTATATGTGTAGAAGAAATTACACAAATTTGTTTGGTTAAAAAAAAAAATGTGTTAAAGGAATTATACGAATGTTATGATTTATTAGATTAAAATTATGTTACGAAAATGTAATTATGCTAAGACAAGAATGAATTTAAAACTGATTTGAATTGTGTTACATAATGAAAAGGAATATCGAATAAAAATGTATTGAAATACCCTTTGAATGCTAAAGCGTTGTCACTCTTTATTTGTTGAGTAAAGACAACAAAATGTGTACAAACATTTGAATATGTATGTACGCATACGTATTAAATAGTAATGAAAACATACATAAATATGTACATACATATGAATGCATTTACATGGTTGTATATACATACATGCATGCGTTTTCAAAGCTGAATGAGAAAAATGTACGTTACATACAGGTGGGATTTTACTTTATCCCGGTTTATTTATTTCAATATTATTAAAGGATTTGATTTCCTTATTTAGTCTTATTTTATTAACAATGTCTTTGTGTTAAGAATACATATATTTTATATTGTTTAAATGGCCTTAGTGATAATTTGGGTGCGCGATGTGATCGAGGCGAGAGTACGATTGCGAGTGCTTTTTGAATCAACGCTTCTCTTTATTTGCCAATGAGTGAGTCAACCAGATACGTACGGCCGCTGCGTGTCGTTCTATCTCGCTCACTAGCTACTGCCCGATGGCCATGATTATGCCCGCCTGACTCTTCATTTCCTACAATCGGCTGTCCTGACAAGTCATTCGACCTGACTGATCCTAGCCAAGGCTTCATGAACTCAGCCACTGGTGAGGTCTTACAAGGTCCTCACCATCGCCGACTTTCTCAACGTCGTATCGACCGTGCCTATTCACCTTCGTGACTTTATATGGTCCTAAATATTTACCCTTCCCTTTCCCATTTCCTGTTTTTGTCAAACGTCCTTTTCATTTCCTGCTGTATTTCATTAATATTCTTTCGAGCCTCTGCTCTAATCTCGTCATGACTACAGTCCAATTCTTCTATTAACGAATCGGTTTTCAGCTTTCTTATTTCGGGATCATCAGGACTACGCATCTCTATTCCTATCAAAATCTTAAAAGGTGTAACTCTTGTACTTCTTGGAGCAGTATTATTAACAAGTTGATGCACACGGCCCACATACTTGTACCAGTTTCTCTCATTCTCTTGGCTTAACTTTGATGTCATTGGAACTATTATCTTATGCATCCTTTCTACTTCGGGTACACCTGTTGCTATCAGTAAATGCTGCATATCCTGTCTGTTACAATATTCCTTAAACGCATTGGATGTGAATGCTGCTCCCCTGTCAGAAATTATTCTCATCATTCTCTTCATTGACTCCTGTTCCACGAGTCGGATACAACCATACAAACTTAGAGAACCCATCAACAATAACAAGTATATGATTGTAACGCTTTGTTGTGACCTCCATCGGCCAACGTGATCAATGTGATATGTCATCAATGGCTGATCTCCTTTGCTTATTGGCATCAAATATCCTTCCTTTTTACCGTTTTTGGCATTAACAATAAGACATTCCACGCAACACTCAACAACACGGGCTACCTTTTCTTTTAATTTTGGAATATAATACGACTTTTCTACGATATCTTGAGTCTTTTTAGCTCCAAAATGTCCTTATTTGTGTGCAATCTGTATTATGTCTTTTTCCATCTGCGAGGGAACGACAATAAGTTCTTGATTGGGGTCCTTTAACAATATTTCATTTTCAATGTAAAAATCTTCATATCCCTTCTCCTGAACTAAACTCCTGATCAATTTAGTCCAATCATCTGACAACTGTGCTTCCCTCAATCTATGGGTTATGGTGTCGGTTAGCAGAACACAAGATAAACGGCTAAAGCATCCACATGCCGCATCTTTGAACCTGAACGATGTTCAATCTGATAATCGAAATCTTGTAGGTACATGGCCCAACGTGCTACACGTAACGGAACATCTTTCTTTTTCATTGTCATCGTGAACGCATTACAATCTGTAACAATCTTAAATCTCAATCCTAGCACATATACACGCCACTTTATTAACGCTCCAATAACTGCTAAAACCTCAAGTTCATATGAATTATACTTCTCTTCGTAATGTTTATTTTTCCGACTCATATATTGTACCGGATGAAATGAACCATCTGCTGAATCTTTCTGTAAAAGCGCGGCTCCGAAACCGTGTTTCGAGGCATCAGTGTGAATCTCAGTCTCTAGCTTAGGATTGTATAACTTTAAATCGGGACCTTTGATCAATGCTAACTTCAATTACTCAAACGCTACCATTTGCAATTCTTTAAACTCAAACTTGTTGTCTTTTCGCAAAATGTCCGTCAAGGGCTTAGCTGTTACTGCGTATCTTTCGATAAATCTACCGAAATACGATGTTAGTCCTAAAAATCGTTGAACTGACTTCTTGTCATGAGAGATGGGGAATCTTGAAACGGCATCAGTCTTCTCCGTACTTGGCTTAATACTTCCATTTTCAATTATATAGCCCAAAAAAGTTACCTTACTCTGCTGTATCTGACATTTCTCCCAACACCCTCTTAAGTTTAATTAGACCATCATTCGCGCTAACACTTGGTATAATTATATCGTCCATGTACACCACTGCATCTCCATTCTTCACTGATACTCTCATTACTGCCATTATAAATCTTGTAAAAACTGCTGGAGAGTTGGAAATTTCGAATGGTACATATAGGAATTCATACTGACCATTCTAAGTTACGAATGCTGTGTACTTCTGAGATTTTTCCTCAACAGGAACATGGAAAAACCCGTTTGTTAGATCTAGAGTAGTATAAACTAACACACTCTGAAGTTTTTCTAATACGGTATCTATCTGTGGCATAGGAAAATTATCTCGGACTACTTTCTCATTTAGCTTTCTGTAATCGCAGCACAGACGCTTTTTCCTATTCTTTTTTGTTACAAGTACAACAGGCGAAGCATATTCGGAAAAACTTGGCCTTATTATCTTCACCTCCAACCATTCTTGTACTGTACTATCAACAATTTACTGATCAGACTCTGCTAGACGCCTTGGATGCTGATAAACTGGCAACTCATCCGTTAGTACAATCTTCATTTCTATAGTCTTTGTATTTTTAATAGGTTTGTAACTTTTAATCAACTTTTTGACTTCACTAGCGACTTCTGCACTGATATGTGACAAGTCACTCTTGATTTCCACTTTATTCTGTTCTGCACTGTGCATACACATACTTTCAAATTCCATAAACAACTCAGCACAAGATTTATTCGCGTTACACCATGATTCTTTTCTCTTGATGCTCACAAACTTTGTAACTTTCTTTGTAACAACCAAATCGACATGATCTAATATGGTTCTACCCAAAATTGCCTCATGTGCCATATCTTCATCAGGAACGATATGAAACTCGACTTCCATCTCAATGCCATCTATCTTGATACTTATGCTAAAACTACCAAAGGTCATCACATGACTTCCACCAATGCCTGTAAGGCTCTTCGAATATCCTGTTAATGACTTAATTCCAAGTTCAACAAACACGCTTTTACATATGAGACTCAAATTTGCTCCTATATCAATTAGACCGTTGAACTTAATCGTCTTATAAGTTACTTCTTTCAATTCCAAACCCGAATCAGTAAATTTAGCTGATGTTTTTACTAATTTATCATCTACAACATTGGTAGTTTCAACTTTGGTGGCATCTCTTCCCTTACATTCAAATGAGCGATGGCCTGTTTTGCCACATTTAAAACAAGTAAACGTTTTCTTGTTACAGTCTCTCATCATGTGTGAAGGATCACCACACTTAAAACATTTGCGATCACCTTTTGTTATCGAACCTTTCTCCCTATTATCTCTACCTTCCTTGTGAAAAGATGACTCCAATGTTGTTTTCTTTGACGACTTCCTAGGATCATGGGATTTTAAGTAGGTCTCGCGATTTGCGATTTCCATTAACGAATACAAAAACTCATACAAATTCTCACCTCTCTTCAACTGTCGATTGCTTAGTCTTCTATGAACTTCGGCTGATGAAACCTTTACTCTGAATTCGTTTTTCAAAGCTACTTTCAGGGACTCCCAACTACAAATATCTCTCTTACTACGTATAAACGACAATGGAGCTCCCTTTAACAATTGTTTTGCATACACAAAAAGATGTAACTGTAACTGTACAACATCAATCGAACCTAAACCGCAAAACTCGGAAACGCTTCCCTTCAAATCTTTTAGTGTGAACCATGACCTTTGCCTATCTGTGTTCGGGACTTCTCGAATTGTTCTAGCCGATGCGAAATCTGCCTCCTGCCCGTCATTTTCAGTTTCTATTAGATCGTAATGAGCGAGTAGACGCGATTGCAGCTCAGCTTTAAGCCCTAACTCTCTCAATTTAATGCGCAACTCTTCAATACGCAAAGTTAGAATCTCACCTCGATCCATTTCACACAATTACAGGTCTAATGCTTAACAAGTTTGCTATATTAATGTATAGTTACTATCAATCAATCAAATTTGTTACGACTTAGCAAAATTTACACACTATGTTAATGTAGGTCAAATTGTGGTAGCGTGTGTTTGGTAGAATTACACAAATGATTAGTTAGTTGTGTGTAAAAAGAACTACACAAATTTGTTTGGTTAAAAAAAAAAAATGTGTTAAAGGAATTATACGAATGTTATGATTTATTAGATTAAAATTATGCTACGAAAATGTATTTATGCTAAGACAAGAATCAATTAAAAACTGATTTGAATTGTGTTACATAATGAATAAGAATATCGAATAAAAATGTATTGAAATACCCTTTGAATGCTAAAGCGTTGTCACTCTTTATTTGTTGAGTAAAGACAACAAAATGTGTACAAACATTTGAATATGTATGTACGCATACGTATTAAATAGTAATGATAACATACATAAATATGTACATACATATGAATGCATTTACATGGTTGTATATACATACATGCATGCGTTTTCAAAGCTAAATGAGAAAAATGTACGTTACATACAGGTGGGATTTTACTTTATCCCGGTTTATTTATTTCAATATTATTAAAGGATTTGATTTCCTTATTTAGTCTTATTTTATTAACCATGTCTTTGTGTTAAGAATACATATATTTTATATTATTTAAATGGCCTTAGTGATAATTTGGGTGCGCGATGTGATCGAGGCGAGAGTACGATTGCGAGTGCTTTTTGAATCAACGCTTCTCTTTATTTGCCAATGAGTGAGTCAACCAGATACGTACGGCCGCTGCGTGTCGTTCTATCTCGCTCACTAGCTACTGCCCGATGGCCATGATTATGCCCGCCTGACTCTTCATTTCCTACAATCGGCTGTCCTGACAAGTCATTCGACCTGACTGATCCTAGCCAAGGCTTCATGAACTCAGCCACTGTTGAGGTCTTACAAGGTCCTTCACCATCGCCGACTTTCTCAACGTCGTATCGACCGTGCCTATTCACCTTCGTGACTTTATATGGTCCTAAATATTTACCTCTCAACTTTAGACCTGTCCCATACTGCGTACGTTTAATCGCCACTAACTCGCTTAAATTGTATTTTCTTTCCCATTTCCTGTTTTTGTCAAACGTCCTTTTCATTTCCTGCTGTATTTCATTAATATTCTTTCGAGCCTCTGCTCTAATCTCGTCATGACTACAGTCCAATTCTTCTATTAACAAATCGGTTTTCAGCTTTCTTATTTCGGGATCATCAGGACTACGCATCTCTATTCCTATCAAAATCTTAAAAGGTGTAACTCTTGTACTTCTTGGAACAGTATTATTAACGGCCCACATACTTGTAACAGTTTCTCTCATTCTCTTGGCTTAACTTTGATGTCATTGGAACTATTATCTTATGCATCCTTTCTACTTGGGGTACACCTGTTGCTATCAGTAAATGCTGCATATCCTGTCTGTTACAATATTCCTTAAACGCATTGGATGTGAATGCTGCTCCCCTGTCAGAAATTATTCTCACCAGGTTACCAAAAATTATGGCTTGCTTTTCAAGACAACTAAGTACTTCATTGACTCCTGTTCCACGAGTCGGATACAACCATACAAACTTGGAGAACCCATCAACAATAACAAGTATATGATTGTATCGCTTTGTTGTGACCTCCATCGGGCCAACGTGATCAATGTGATATGTCATCAATGGCTGATCTCCTTTGCTTATTGGCATCAAATATCGTTCCTTTTTACCGGTTTTGGCATTAACAATAAGACATTCCACGCAACACTCAACAACACGGGCTACCTTTTCTTTTAATTTTGGAATATAATACGACTATCTTGAGTCTTTTTAGCTCCAAAATGTCCTTATTTGTGTGCAATCTGTATTATATCTTTTTCCATCTGCGAGGGAACGACAATAAGTTCTTGATTGGGGTCCTTTAACAATATTTCATTTTCAATGTAAAAATCTTCATATCCCTTCTCCTGAACTAAACTCCTGATCAATTTAGTCCAATCATCTGACAACTGTGCTTCCCTCAATCTATGGGTTATGGTGTCGGTTAGCAGAACACAAGATAAACGGCTAAAGCATCCACATGCCGCATCTTTGAACCTGAACGATGTTCAATCTGATAATCGAAATCTTGTAGGTACATTGCCCAACGTGCTACACGTAACGGAACATCTTTCTTTTTCATTGTCATCGTGAACGCATTACAATCTGTAACAATCTTAAATCTCAATCCTAGCACATATACACGCCACTTTATTAACGCTCCAATAACTGCTAAAACCTCAAGTTCATATGAATTATACTTCTCTTCGCAAGGTTTAGTTTTCCGACTCATATATTGTACCGGATGAAATGAACCATCTGCTGAATCTTTCTGTAAAAGCGCGGCTCCGAAACCGTGTTTCGAGGCATCAGTGTGAATCTCAGTCTCTAGCTTAGGATTGTATAACTTTAAATCGGGACCTTTGATCAATGCTAACTTCAATTGCTCAAACGCTACCATTTGCAATTCTTTAAACTCAAACTTGTTGTCTTTTCGCAAAATGTCCGTCAAGGGCTTAGCTGTTACTGCGTATCTTTCGATAAATCTACCGAAATACGATGTTAGTCCTAAAAATCGTTGAACTGACTTCTTGTCATGAGGGATGGGGAATCTTGAAACGGCATCAGTCTTCTCCGTACTTGGCTTAATACTTCCATTTTCAACTATATAGCCCAAAAAAGTTACCTTACTCTGCTGTATCTGACATTTCTCCCAACACCCTTTTAAGTTTAATTAGACCATCATTCGCGCTAACACTTGGTATAATTATATCGTCCATGTACACCACTGCATCTCCATTCTTCACTGATACTCTCATTACTGCCATTATAAATCTTGTAAAAACTGCTGGAGAGTTGGAAATTTCGAATGGTACATATAGGAATTCATAGAAAAACCCATTTGTTAGATCTAGAGTAGTATAAACTAACACACTCTGAAGTTTTTCTAATACGGTATCTATCTGTGGCATAGGAAAATTATCTCGGACCACTTTCTCATTTAGCTTTCTGTAATCGCAGCACAGACGCTTTTTCCCATTCTTTTTTGTTACAAGTACAACAGGCGAAGCATATTCGGAAAAACTTGGCCTTATTATCTTCACCTCCAACCATTCTTGTACTGTACTATCAACAATTTACTGATCAGACTCTGCTAGACGCCTTGGATGCTGATAAACTGGCAACTCATCCGTTAGTACAATCTTCATTTCTATAGTCTTTGTATTTTTAATAGGTTTGTAACTTTTAATCAACTTTTTGACTTCACTAGCGACTTCTGCACTGATATGTGACAAGTCACTCTTGATTTCCACTTTATTCTGTTCTGCACTATGCATACACATACTTTCAAATTCCATAAACAACTCAGCACAAGATTTATTCGCGTTACACCATGATTCTTTTCTCTTGATGCTCACAAACTTTGTAACTTTCTTTGTAACAACCAAATCGACATGATCTAATATGGTTCTACCCAAAATTGCCTCATGTGCCATATCTTCATCAGGAACGATATGAAACTCGACTTCCATCTCAATGCCATCTATCTTGATACTTATGCTAAAACTACCAAAGGTCATCACATGACTTCCACCAATGCCTGTAAGGCTCTTCGAATATCCTGTTAATGACTTAATTCCAAGTTCAACAAACACGCTTTTACATATGAGACTCAAATTTGCTCCTATATCAATTAGACCGTTGAACTTAATCGTCTTATAAGTTACTTCTTTCAATTCCAAACCCGAATCAGTAAATTTAGCTGATGTTTTTACTAATTTATCATCTACAACATTGGTAGTTTCAACTTTGGTGGCATCTCTTCCCTTACATTCAAATGAGCGATGGCCTGTTTTGCCACATTTAAAACAAGTAAACGTTTTCTTGTTACAGTCTCTCATCATGTGTGAAGGATCACCACACTTAAAACATTTGCGATCACCTTTTGTTATCGAACCTTTCTCCCTATTATCTCTACCTTCCTTGTGAAAAGATGACTCCAATGTTGTTTTCTTTGACGACTTCCTAGGATCATGGGATTTTAAGTAGGTCTCGCGATTTGCGATTTCCATTAACGAATACAAAAACTCATACAAATTCTCACCTCTCTTCAACTGTCGATTGCTTAGTCTTCTATGAACTTCGGCTGATGAAACCTTTACTCTGAATTCGTTTTTCAAAGCTACTTTCAGGGACTCCCAACTACAAATATCTCTCTTACTACGTATAAACGACAATGGAGCTCCCTTTAACAATTGTTTTGCATACACAAAAAGATGTAACTGTAACTGTACAACATCAATCGAACCTAAACCGCAAAACTCGGAAACGCTTCCCTTCAAATCTTTTAGTGTGAACCATGACCTTTGCCTATCTGTGTTCGGGACTTCTCGAATTGTTCTAGCCGATGCGAAATCTGCCTCCTGCCCGTCATTTTCAGTTTCTATTAGATCGTAATGAGCGAGTAGACGCGATTGCAGCTCAGCTTTAAGCCCTAACTCTCTCAATTTAATGCGCAACTCTTCAATACGCAAAGTTAGAATCTCACCTCGATCCATTTCACACAATTACAGGTCTAATGCTTAACAAGTTTGCTATATTAATGTATAGTTACTATCAATCAATCAAATTTGTTACGACTTAGCAAAATTTACACACTATGTTAATGTAGGTCAAATTGTGGTAGCGTGTGTTTGGTAGAATTACACAAATGATTAGTTAGTTGTGTGTAAAAAGAACTACACAAATTTGTTTGGTTAAAAAAAAAAAATGTGTTAAAGGAATTATACGAATGTTATGATTTATTAGATTAAAATTATGCTACGAAAATGTATTTATGCTAAGACATAATGTTACATAATGAATAAGAATATCGAATAAAAATGTATTGAAATACCCTTTGAATGCTAAAGCGTTGTCACTCTTTATTTGTTGAGTAAAGACAACAAAATGTGTACAAACATTTGAATATGTATGTACGCATACGTATTAAATAGTAATGATAACATACATAAATATGTACATACATATGAATGCATTTACATGGTTGTATATACATACATGCATGCGTTTTCAAAGCTAAATGAGAAAAATGTACGTTACATACAGGTGGGATTTTACTTTATCCCGGTTTATTTATTTCAATATTATTAAAGGATTTGATTTCCTTATTTAGTCTTATTTTATTAACCATGTCTTTGTGTTAAGAATACATATATTTTATATTATTTAAATGGCCTTAGTGATAATTTGGGTGCGCGATGTGATCGAGGCGAGAGTACGATTGCGAGTGCTTTTTGAATCAACGCTTCTCTTTATTTGCCAATGAGTGAGTCAACCAGATACGTACGGCCGCTGCGTGTCGTTCTATCTCGCTCACTAGCTACTGCCCGATGGCCATGATTATGCCCGCCTGACTCTTCATTTCCTACAATCGGCTGTCCTGACAAGTCATTCGACCTGACTGATCCTAGCCAAGGCTTCATGAACTCAGCCACTGTTGAGGTCTTACAAGGTCCTTCACCATCGCCGACTTTCTCAACGTCGTATCGACCGTGCCTATTCACCTTCGTGACTTTATATGGTCCTAAATATTTACCTCTCAACTTTAGACCTGTCCCATACTGCGTACGTTTAATCGCCACTAACTCGCTTAAATTGTATTTTCTTTCCCATTTCCTGTTTTTGTCAAACGTCCTTTTCATTTCCTGCTGTATTTCATTAATATTCTTTCGAGCCTCTGCTCTAATCTCGTCATGACTACAGTCCAATTCTTCTATTAACGAATCGGTTTTCAGCTTTCTTATTTCGGGATCATCAGGACTACGCATCTCTATTCCTATCAAAATCTTAAAAGGTGTAACTCTTGTACTTCTTGGAACAGTATTATTAACGGCCCACATACTTGTAACAGTTTCTCTCATTCTCTTGGCTTAACTTTGATGTCATTGGAACTATTATCTTATGCATCCTTTCTACTTGGGTACACCTGTTGCTATCAGTAAATGCTGCATATCCTGTCTGTTACAATATTCCTTAAACGCATTGGATGTGAATGCTGCTCCCCTGTCAGAAATTATTCTCACCAGGTTACCAAAAATTATGGCTTGCTTTTCAAGACAACTAAGTACTTCATTGACTCCTGTTCCACGAGTCGGATACAACCATACAAACTTGGAGAACCCATCAACAATAACAAGTATATGATTGTATCGCTTTGTTGTGACCTCCATCGGGCCAACGTGATCAATGTGATATGTCATCAATGGCTGATCTCCTTTGCTTATTGGCATCAAATATCCTTCCTTTTTACCGGTTTTGGCATTAACAATAAGACATTCCACGCAACACTCAACAACACGGGCTACCTTTTCTTTTAATTTTGGAATATAATACGACTATCTTGAGTCTTTTTAGCTCCAAAATGTCCTTATTTGTGTGCAATCTGTATTATATCTTTTTCCATCTGCGAGGGAACGACAATAAGTTCTTGATTGGGGTCCTTTAACAATATTTCATTTTCAATGTAAAAATCTTCATATCCCTTCTCCTGAACTAAACTCCTGATCAATTTAGTCCAATCATCTGACAACTGTGCTTCCCTCAATCTATGGGTTATGGTGTCGGTTAGCAGAACACAAGATAAACGGCTAAAGCATCCACATGCCGCATCTTTGAACCTGAACGATGTTCAATCTGATAATCGAAATCTTGTAGGTACATTGCCCAACGTGCTACACGTAACGGAACATCTTTCTTTTTCATTGTCATCGTGAACGCATTACAATCTGTAACAATCTTAAATCTCAATCCTAGCACATATACACGCCACTTTATTAACGCTCCAATAACTGCTAAAACCTCAAGTTCATATGAATTATACTTCTCTTCGCAAGGTTTATTTTTCCGACTCATATATTGTACCGGATGAAATGAACCATCTGCTGAATCTTTCTGTAAAAGCGCGGCTCCGAAACCGTGTTTCGAGGCATCAGTGTGAATCTCAGTCTCTAGCTTAGGATTGTATAACTTTAAATCGGGACCTTTGATCAATGCTAACTTCAATTGCTCAAACGCTACCATTTGCAATTCTTTAAACTCAAACTTGTTGTCTTTTCGCAAAATGTCCGTCAAGGGCTTAGCTGTTACTGCGTATCTTTCGATAAATCTACCGAAATACGATGTTAGTCCTAAAAATCGTTGAACTGACTTCTTGTCATGAGGGATGGGGAATCTTGAAACGGCATCAGTCTTCTCCGTACTTGGCTTAATACTTCCATTTTCAACTATATAGCCCAAAAAAGTTACCTTACTCTGCTGTATCTGACATTTCTCCCAACACCCTTTTAAGTTTAATTAGACCATCATTCGCGCTAACACTTGGTATAATTATATCGTCCATGTACACCACTGCATCTCCATTCTTCACTGATACTCTCATTACTGCCATTATAAATCTTGTAAAAACTGCTGGAGAGTTGGAAATTTCGAATGGTACATATAGGAATTCATACTGACCATTCTAAGTTACGAATGCTGTGTACTTCTGAGATTTTTCCTCAACAGAACATGGAAAAACCCGTTTGTTAGATCTAGAGTAGTATAAACTAACACACTCTGAAGTTTTTCTAATACGGTATCTATCTGTGGCATAGGAAAATTATCTCGGACCACTTTCTCATTTAGCTTTCTGTAATCGCAGCACAGACGCTTTTTCCCATTCTTTTTTGTTACAAGTACAACAGGCGAAGCATATTCGGAAAAACTTGGCCTTATTATCTTCACCTCCAACCATTCTTGTACTGTACTATCAACAATTTACTGATCAGACTCTGCTAGACGCCTTGGATGCTGATAAACTGGCAACTCATCCGTTAGTACAATCTTCATTTCTATAGTCTTTGTATTTTTAATAGGTTTGTAACTTTTAATCAACTTTTTGACTTCACTAGCGACTTCTGCACTGATATGTGACAAGTCACTCTTGATTTCCACTTTATTCTGTTCTGCACTGTGCATACACATACTTTCAAATTCCATAAACAACTCAGCACAAGATTTACTCGCGTTACACCGTGATTCTTTTCTCTTGATGCTCACAAACTTTGTAACTTTCTTTGTAACAACCAAATCGACATGATCTAATATGGTTCTACCCAAAATTGCCTCATGTGCCATATCTTCATCAGGAACGATATGAAACTCGACTTCCATCTCAATGCCATCTATCTTGATACTTATGCTAAAACTACCAAAGGTCATCACATGACTTCCACCAATGCCTGTAAGGCTCTTCGAATATCCTGTTAATGACTTAATTCCAAGTTCAACAAACACGCTTTTACATATGAGACTCAAATTTGCTCCTATATCAATTAGACCGTTGAACTTAATCGTCTTATAAGTTACTTCTTTCAATTCCAAACCCGAATCAGTAAATTTAGCTGATGTTTTTACTAATTTATCATCTACAACATTGGTAGTTTCAACTTTGGTGGCATCTCTTCCCTTACATTCAAATGAGCGATGGCCTGTTTTGCCACATTTAAAACAAGTAAACGTTTTCTTGTTACAGTCTCTCATCATGTGTGAAGGATCACCACACTTAAAACATTTGCGATCACCTTTTGTTATCGAACCTTTCTCCCTATTATCTCTACCTTCCTTGTGAAAAGATGACTCCAATGTTGTTTTCTTTGACGACTTCCTAGGATCATGGGATTTTAAGTAGGTCTCTATTTGAACTTACAACGCATCCACTGTTCTGGCTTGATATAATAATGCCTTATTTGCTCTCATGTCTGGTATACCTTCTACGAAATACTCGATTAAACTTTCGTCATCCAACTCGATCTACTTTGCGATTTCCATTAACGAATACAAAAACTCATACAAATTCTCACCTCTCTTCAACTGTCGACTGCTTAGTCTTCTATGAACTTCGGCTGATGAAACCTTTACTCTGAATTCGTTTTTCAAAGCTACTTTCTACTCTTACTACGTATAAACGACAATGGAGCTCCCTTTAACAATTGTTTTGCATACACAAAAAGATGTAACTGTAACTGTACAACATCAATCGAACCTAAACCGCAAAACTCGGAAACGCTTCCCTTCAAATCTTTTAGTGTGAACCATGACCTTTGCCCATCTGTGTTCGGGACTTCTCGAATTGTTCTAGCCGATACGAAATCTGCCCCCTGCCCGTCATTTTCAGTTTCTATTAGATCGTAATGAGCGAGTAGACGCGATTGCAGCTCAGCATTAAGCCCTAACTCTCTCAATTTAATGCGCAACTCTTCAATACGCAAAGTTAGAATCTCACCTCGATCCATTTCACACAATTGCAGGTCTAATGCTTAACAAGTTTGCTATATTAATGTATAGTTACTATCAATCAATCAAATTTGTTACGACTTAGCAAAATTTACACACTATGTTAATGTAGGTCAAATTGTGGTAGCGTGTGTTTGGTAGAATTACACAAATGATTAGTTAGTTGTGTGTAAAAAGAACTACACAAATTTGTTTGGCTAAAAAAAAAAAATGTGTTAAAGGAATTATACGAATGTTATGATTTATTAGATTAAAATTATGCTACGAAAATGTATTTATGCTAAGACAAGAATCAATTAAAAACTGATTTGAATTGTGTTACATAATGAATAAGAATATCGAATAAAAATGTATTGAAATACCCTTTGAATGCTAAAGCGTTGTCACTCTTTATTTGTTGAGTAAAGACAACAAATGTCGGTTGGAATTCACTTCACTCTAAAAGTTTCTGAAACAATATGGCAGACCAGCAGATAGAACTAAACGACCCTGCGACACATACATATGTACATACATAGATATGTGTACGCATGGGTTTTAATGCCATGTGTGTACAAACACTTGAATATGTATGTACGCATACGTATTAAATAGTAATGATAACATACATAAATATGTACATACATATGAATGCATTTACATGGTTGTATATACATACATGCATGCGTTTTCAAAGCTAAATGAGAAAAATGTACGTTACATACAGGTGGGATTTTACTTTATCCCGGTTTATTTATTTCAATATTATTAGAGGATTTGATTTCCTTATTTAGTCTTATTTTATTAACAATGTCTTTGTGTTAAGAATACATATATTTTATATTATTTAAATGGCCTTAGTGATAATTTGGGTGCGCGATGTGATCGAGGCGAGAGTACGATTGCGAGTGCTTTTTGAATCAACGCTTCTCTTTATTTGCCAATGAGTGAGTCAACCAGATACGTACGGCCGCTGCGTGTCGTTCTATCTCGCTCACTAGCTACTGCCCGATGGCCATGATTATGCCCGCCTGACACTTCATTTCCTACACACATACATAGGTACATATAATAAAGTTATGCATATACATAAAGTTTCACGTTCATATATGTACATACATACATATATATACATACATACATGCATATATTCTAAAAAATTTGTTAACATAATTATTATACAAAATGTAAACACCTATTTATTAAGTAAAAATGATAAAGATTAGTTTGTATTGGTCGGATTTAATCTTTGGGTTTTGCGCAGATGCAACTTGCTCGTTGCATCGCCGGAAGAGAAGAGAGACGCCGTCTCTCGACCTATCGAGGACTTATCGCTAACAATCGATACTTATTACTAACAATCGATACTTATTACTAACAATCGATACTTATTACTAACAATCGATACTTATTACTAACAATCGATATATATATACATGAGCATTTAACAGACTTTAAATAATTGGAATCTTACAACTCGGCCGTCCTGACGAGGAATCGACCTCGATTCCAATTGGTAACAACGGAGGGGGGGTAAATAAGAATCTTAAGTGGCTGGTGTCGCCTTTGTTTGGCTATCAGAAGTGCAATCTTGATCAGGGGCAACCCATAGCTTTAATTTGGAGGCTTCTAGGACACCATCATATGGTAGTTGGGTGATTTGGGAGCCCTCTACATCCCGGATAACATATCGGTCATTCGGAAGTTTTTTATGAACCACATACGGACCACGATACCGCCTGATAAGCTTTTTGTTCGTGCCTGCCGAAGTATCCACATTCTTAATAACTACGAAATCCCCCTCCTCAAAACTAACGGCAGGGAGGTGATGCTTCGAATAATATTCCGAATTATATTCTTGGGACTTAACAATGTTACGGAAGGCTAATCTCCGGACGTCTACCTCTGAGGCATCGACCTCCTCCGTTCTCTCACCCAACCGTTCGGTTAGTTCATCTATTACCACACCTCGTTGTTCAACACCGAATAGAAGTACGGAAGCGGCAAAGTGGTTGTGGAGTGGACGGAGTTATTCAATGCAAACTCTATGTTCGGCAGTTGTTGGACCCAATCTGCGTGGTCCACAGGTTCCGTCAGTTTACCCAACATGGGGCCCAACACACGGTTAACCCGCTCCACTTGGCCGTTGGCCCGGGGTGAGGCAGTGGCATTCAGCACATGAATTATATTATTGGACTGCAGAAATTCTTCAAACTCGGAGGAAGTAAAGCAGGTACCTCGATCACTGATGATTCGGCGGGGTCTACTGTAATTTGCGAAATACTGAGATTCTAATGTCTGGCATACTTCACGTGAATTAGTCGTGGCGGCAGGGTACAGCTTCACAAATTTGGTGAAAGCGTCAATGACAACCAGAAGATACTTTTTCTTAGAACGTATGGACGGAAGGGGGCCCAAATGGTCAATATGGACGGTATCAAACGGAAGGGGCACTTTCGGAATACTATGTAGCGTGACACGGTGGTCCGAAGCGGACGCGGAGTAGTAGATACACTTGAGGCAATTTTTAATGTAATTGTTAACATAAGACTTCATACACGGGAACCAGTAATGCTTCTTGATCTGTGCACAACATTTCTCCGTGGCCATATGGCCAAGCTTCTCGTGCACTACTCGTAAGACATGATTTATCATTTCGGAAGGGACATAAAGTTGGGGTACACTCGTCGAGGACAGGCGGTACACTACTCCATCTCGTAGTTCGAAATCCGCTATCTCATATTTCTCTAACTCATCTCGGAGTTTGACAATCTCAGGGTCCCGGTTCTGGGTTAACTGCAGTTGGAAGTCAAGGTTTATATCGTCAACGTATGCGGCAGTTTCTATTCTACTTAGAGCATCAGCATGGGGCATACCAACCCCCGAGCGGTGTACAATCGTGTAGTTATAGTTTTCTAATAGCAGGGCCCAGCGAGCAATCTTGGCGGAATGTCCACCATTCCTCAGTGTCAGCGCAAGGGAATTACAATCGGTCACGATTTTGAACGGGATAAACTTAAGGTACGTCTCAAAACGTTTTAAGGAATACACTATAGCTAACGTCTCTAGCTCATAACTGTGTAGTTTCGATTCAGCGGCGGAGGCCATCTTAGAGAAGTAGGACACTGGGTGTAATTTACCGTCTGTTTGTTTCTGGAGGAGCACTGCTCCGAAACCAATTGAACTAGCATCGCAGTGTAACTCTGTTTCAGACTTCGGGTTGTAAATAGATAACACGGGGGATTCGATCAATTTCAACTTCAGTGTTCGGAAAGCTTCAAGGCATTCATCGGAGAAGACATAAGGGGTATCTTTTCTTAACAATCGGGACAGCGGACACGCAATCTTAGCGAAACCTGATACAAATCGGCGGAAGTATGAGAATAGGCCTAGGCAACGCTCTAATTCCTTGCTATCCTTTGGAATGGGCAAATCCCGTATCGCCTGAATATGAGCTGGTTTAGGCGTGATACCGGCGGAATTGGCTAAGTAGCCCAAGTACTCTAGTTCCCTATACGCAAAACGGCATTTCGTCAGCTTCAGGCATAGCCCGTTCACTCTTAACACATACAATATTTCCTTCAGAGTCTCAAGGTGGGTTTCAAAGTCATGCGACGCGACTAGAATGTCGTCCATATATATCACCAGTTGACCTCGGTTTATAAATTCCTTAAGGACAAAATAAACGAGTCTAGCGAACACGGAAGGGCCATTACAAAGTCCGAAGGGCATGCGTACATATTCAAACTGGCCATCAGGGGTTACAAAGGCAGTATATTTGATTGAGTCTGGGTGCATTTTCACATGGTGGAAACCGTTCTTCAAGTCCAAGATAGTGAAGAATGATTTGCCACCCAGATGTTCAATGCAATCATCTAACAGAGGAATCGGAAAATGATCTCGAACTGTAATTTTGTTCAACGGGCGGTAATCTACACACTTTCTTAGGGTGTTGTCCTTTTTGCGTACAGGGACAATCGCGGCAGCGTAAGGGGAACTACTGTGGCCAATAATGCCAGCTTTCAAGAGATCGTCACAAATCTCACGCACCTCGATGCGTTCGTGGTGCGACAGACGGCGGGGGCGGCAGAAAATCGGAGTTTGGCTAGTCAATTCTATTTTCATCTCATAGTTCATGGGCTTGATTAAATCTGGATCAACTTGTACATACGAAGTGGAAATAATAGACTTAAGGGCTGCGGTTTGCTCTTCCCGTAACGCGGGCTCTATATCAAAGTCTAATTCACTGACAGCAGGGAGCTCAATGGAATTTATCGCCATAAGTGCATCGTTCAATGTTTCCGAAGGTACAGCAGAAGTTTTCGGAAGGGGAGAATCAGACAACAATTCGGCAGGTACAATCTCATTCCTATCACACGGCAGTATCACTCTCTTTTCCATAAATATGTCAAAGGACTTCAGAACAGCAGTAAGTTTTGGATTTATACATTCAGTCGGTTTATTCATGAGTATCAACGATTCTTTTTCATATTCTCGTTCCTTCAGTTTACAGAGTCTAATATTAATTTTATACAGAAGATCTCTACCTATAATCATCGGCAGTTCGGTTGCTTGGTTCGTCAGGACTTCAAACGTATGTATTGTCTGTGTGTTGCGGAGGCGAACACTACACTGGACTTGGCCTAAGGACAGAAGTTGGCTATTTCCTAAACCACGGCAGTTCAATGTACGGGGGCTAAGACGGCAGTTGGAGGGGACTTCAGATTGACGGATAAAACTCTTTGGACTGCCCGAGTCCAGGAGGGAAAACATATCTATAAATTTCCTATCTTGCACTTCATCACAAACAAAAGCAACACTCACCAGTTGTAAATGGTCTAGTCGATCTCCCGCTTCATCAGCGGCGGCGGCAGTGATATTGGTGGCATTCCCAATTCGAGACGGGCAGTTTTTGTAGCTGTGGCCCACTATGCCACACTTGAAACATGAATTCGGAGGTCTCATCGGTTTGGGGCATTGACTCTTGTAATGCCCCCATCCTGAGCAGTTGAAGCATCTGGTCTCACTCGTGACGGTGCCTGACGATTTGTTTCCAGGCGCCACGGCAGTTGTTGTTGGCTGCGCCTTCACACTATTGCTTTGTCTGGAGGCAGCGGCCAGCATACGGAGGCGCTCGTAGCGTTCCAGTAGGGGCTTCAGTTCAGCCATTGTACGAGCTGAGTACAGCATGCCGACTCGAGTAGAGTTGTCCCGCAGTCCATCAATGATCAGGTCGACCAGCTCGTTCTCCGGAATCGGAGCATTCATGGCAATCTCCTGCATCTCGATTGCGAATCTTAAACATCCCTCGCCTGCCTTGATGTGACGGCCACGCAAAGCGTGGTACACTTCCTCGATGCTACACGAGCGTCCAAATTCTCGCAAGAGGATTGCCTTCAATTCTTCGTAGCTGTGCACCGATACCGTGCGCAGCAGCACCGCCGCCGTACCTTCCATCATACGACGGCATGCGACCAACCGTAGGCGGTCGTTCAACTGCAGAATTTCAAATGCGTCTTCCAGATCGTTCAGCCATTTCTTCACATCGTATGCGGTATCCGCTGAAAATCGAGCCACCATGCTCTCAATAACACTCACGTCACAGACTTGCTGCCTCGGTGCTTGGGATTCGTCAATCCCCTGCTGCAGTTTGCGGATTTGATGCTGTAGCTGTAGCAACTCATGTTGTTTCTGTAGCGTCACCAGTTGCTCATCCAGGCTGGGGGAGGCGGAAGTGGCCGGTGTGATGGCGGCCGCGGCAGTCGATACGGAGGGCACTAAAGCGGGCATCTCTTCCCATGGGTCCGCGTCGGGACCAGTGGCGGGGGCGGCGAGCGAGGCCGCAGCCCGCATGGCAGACATATAGTCGGCGGGTACAGCAGTGGCAGCGGGTGCAGAGGCGGCAGCGGTGGTGGGTACAGCAGTGGCAGCGGGTACAGCAGTGGCAGCGGGCACAGCAGTGGCAGCGGGTACAGCAGTGGCAGCGGTGGTGGGTACAGCAGTGGCAGCGGGCACAGCAGTGGTAGCGGGTACAGCAGTGGCGAGTATGACGGCAGTTGGCCCAGCAGGGGCGAGTGTGACAGCGGTTAGCCCAGCAGGGGCGAATGCAGCAGCAATTGGCCCGGCAGGGGCGGATGCAGCAGTTGGCACAGCAGGAGCGAGTATGGCAGCAGTTGGCCCAGCGGGGGCGAGCATGTCAGCGGTTGGCCCGGCAGGGGCGAATATGTCAGCAGTTGGCACAGCAGGAGCGAGTATGGCAGCAGTTGGCCCAGCAGGGGCAAGCATGTCAGCAGTTGGCCCAACATGGGCGAGTATGGCAGCAGTTGGCCCAGCGGCGGCGGGCCCGGCAGGGACGAATGTGGCATCAGTTAGCCCAGCAGGGGCTCGTATGGCGGCAGTTGGCCCAGCGTCGGCGGGCCCGGCAGGGGCGAGTATGTCAGCGGTTGGCCCAGCAGGGGCAAGCATGTCAGCAGTTGGCCCAGCATGGGCGAGTATGGCAGCAGTTGGCCCAGCAGGGGCAAGCATGTCAGCAGTTGGCCCAGCATGGGCGAGTATATCAGCAGTTGGCCCAGCGGCGGCGTGCCCGGCAGGGGCGAATGTGGCATCAGTTAGCCCAGTAGGGGCTCGTATGGCGGCAGTTGGCCCAGCGTCGGCGGGCCCGGCAGGGGCGAGTATGTCAGCGGTTGGCCCACCAGCGGCGGGCCCGGCAGGGGCGAATGTGGCATCAGTTAGCCCGGCAGGGGCTCGTATGGCGGCAGTTGGCCCAGCAGCGGCGGGCCCGGCAGAGGCGAGTATATCAGCAGTTGGCCCAGCAGCGGCGGGCCCGGCAGGGGCGAGTATATCAGCAGTTGGCCCAGCAGCGGCGGGCCCGGCAGGGGCGAGTATATCAGCAGTTGGCCCAGCAGCGGCGGGCCCGGCAGGGGCGCGTGTGTCAGCAGTCGGCACAGCGGTTCTCGGTACTGCAGCGGTAGTCACCGCAGTGGGTGCACTAACAGCGGTGGGCGTGGAGGCGGCCGTCCTAGATTTGGAACGTGTGGCGTGCCGTGTCCCGAAATATGTATCCTTTCGGGTGGTCATCCCACTTCTGAGTTGTAAACACCTATTTATTAAGTAAAAATGATAAAGATTAGTTTGTATTGGTCGGATTTAATCTTTGGGTTTTGCGCAGATGCAACTTGCTCGTTGCATCGCCGGAAGAGAAGAGAGACGCCGTCTCTCGACCTATCGAGGACTTATCGCTAACAATCGATACTTATTACTAACAATCGATACTTATTACTAACAATCGATACTTATTACTAACAATCGATATATATATACATGAGCATTTAACAGACTTTAAATAATTGGAATCTTACAAAAATATACATATATAAGTACAGATGATATATTTATGTACAATGTATATATGCATATGGTGTACATATTTATAATAAAAGCACATCATTTAAAAACAAAAAAAAAAAACAAAAATATTCGACGACCTCTACATCATTTGAACCACGGCCACGTACAGGGAAGGCCAACACACACCCTCAGAACTACATTTGCATGTAGAAGTTAATGGATAAATTATCGTTTTATTGCGCTACAAGAAAAAAATCTGACGCGCTGCAGATTAGAGGTGCAAAACTATCGATAGCACTATCGTCACCATCGATGGTAGAGCACTATCGAGCTACTGAACTATCGATGGTTCAATGTTTCGATGTTAGTGCCATTTACACATCACCAAGCAAATATTCGCGCTTTTATTAATTTGTGGCGTCGCTTGTCAACAAATATTTGTGATTAAAATATAAATTAAACACTTCCTTCACTCACGGGTTAAAAAAATGAATTTTTATTTATAAAGTCACTTTTATTACAATACAGTATGTTTTAATTATAACTGAAAGATGCTGACTTTGGTGAGCGAATTCGGCGGAGTTTAAGCGAAGTTACCGGTTGGTTTGTACTCAGGCTCAAGACTGATTTGCTATGGTTCGATTATGTTGGATGAAGGCTTGGGTAATCGACGTCGTCGCAGGCGGCGGCGTTGGCTGAGTCCAATAGTCCACTTTAAGTGCGTGGGACCATTCTTTGTTTACACAAGTGTTCAGGACCATTCTTTGTTTATTGCCGAAATTTGTGGCGTGATTCTGCGTACCCGACACCATTCTTCTAGGGCCTGGGAAAATGGGGTGCAGGCTTATTGTTTATCCTAGCGATCGGACTGTTACTTGAGATTGGCGATCATGCGACAAATGGGCGGTTAATGGGCATGTGTTGACGGACTTGGGTTGATGGCTTCTATGTTATGTTATGAGTTGTGATAGAAGTGCTTAACTCCTCCCCCTTTAAGTGCGGACGTCCTCGGTCGCAACAACATATTGGACAGGCCCGATTGAGACTTCCATTGGTGGACCATGGTTGCCTGTTCCGTGGCTGCAGTATTTTTTAATGATGCAATATGTTATCATCGCAGCTGCTAGAAGAGTTAGAATAATCCAGTTTGATGCAGACATAATCAAGTTGTTTCTTTGGATACGCTCCAGATTATTAGTATTATTGATGTGTAACTCCTTGATCATTTCCAGCGATAGCTTTTCACCTCTCTGCTGCTTATTTGATAGTAATTGTAACAGCGGTGGTTGAACCTCGGCTTCAAAGCGTGTCTTCACAATATACCAGGAGTCTTCTATAATGACTGTCGCGTTTTCCGCTTGGATTATGAAGGTGCCTTCTAGGGTGATGTTTTCTCCATTGATGCTGATGTCCCCTTGGAATTGGTTCAGCAGCAAGGTACCGGGCATTATTTCCGAATGGGATTTTACGTGCTGGTTGTTGATGACCTTACATTGGGGATTCCTTCTTTGCAAGTAGGATCCTATACATTTACTGTTTTCTAAATCAGTCAGATCTTCCAGTTTACAAATTGTCTTACCATTATGAATTTTACAATTACTCTTATTGGTTAACCCGAAGTATTTCTTGTTACATTTCATGATGTTTTCATAGTCTATTTCTTCTATAAATTTTTGATATTTAATTGGTATTGCTAGGATTTGTTTACAAATTTCATTGATTACTCTGGGAAGGCTAACAATATAAAGGAGTGATTTACCATCTGAGGCTACACTGACCTCAGCAAACTCTATTAATTCTTCAATGTTTATAAATGTTAAACTTTCTTCTTTAATTGTTTCGATGAAATCTATTTCGGTAGAGGATAATATTAGTGAATTTACTGTATTGGCCTTGGCCCAATCGATTGCATAGATAATATTTGTTATTTCTTCTCTTTGGAGACTCAATTTAAATTTGGTTATTTCAATTTCCTTTGACTTATTGTTAGATTCGGGTTTACTTTTAATTAATATGGTATTAGTTATTTTAACTAAATCGTTTATCTTATTCTCTATTAGATTATTAATTACGACCTGCCGATTATTGTTTACCAATTGTTCATTGATCTTATTTACCACAATCATATGATCTTCGTGATCAGGTGTGCCCGCTAACCATTTCCACGCCGTACCAAGTATATCAAGCGATCTTTTGTTTCTAAACTGCATCGGCTGAAGCCTCCTCAGTTCATTCTGTATCCGCGTTATCTCATAGGCCAAAAAAGGCTGATACGGACTTAGGTTTGTCGAATTTTTGACGACTTCTTTTAAAACGGATATGGACATTTGATATTTTTCTAGTTCGATGACATGGACGATTTTAAAGGTTCCATTCTGGCGCGCGGCTAACCCAGTTTCCAACATGACCACTCTTGACTTAGTGTAGTCTAATATGGTTGTGTGACCCCAGCAAAGTGGTAACATAAGCAATCTGTCGGAAAAGGATGTTTATCAATATTTCAAGTGGTTTTTCTGAACTATCCTGCCTGACCTGGTTTTAACTTTGGTATTAAGATCTTCGGCTACTATTTCTTTTTTATATCTAGACGTTAGTTTCGAACCTAATCGTTTATTAATCCTAACGTAGATGATTTCACCTGGATCGTAAATTTTTATGGGTTTTTTTGTTTTGTTATGGTACCCTAGGTCTTTGTTTTGTTTCTTTAAGATGTTTTCTGAAATCTTTTATTGGTTGTACTGTGGATTGTTTTATTGTATTCATCTACAGCCTTGAATATTAAATCCTCAAATTCCATTTCTGGGTGCTCTAACTTCAAGCATCTCATTATTTCCGTATATGTGGAATGAAATCTTTCTATTTGGCCGTTGCTGGATGAAGTATAAGGTGGGGTAGTGTGGACTTGTATCCCTAACTGATTATTTAAAAGAAATTTTATTGATGCAGAATTTAAAGCCTTTTCGTTATCCATTACCACGGTTTTCGTCATACCGAAGGCTATCAATAACTCACGTAAGGGCACTTTAAGATGTTCTGCTGCTTTTGAGTTTACGAGTTTTACTTGCGCATACTTAGAAAATTTGTCTATGGCTGTTAAAATTATCTTATTTTGGGTGGAATATAAATCTATATGGATTATTTCGCCTGGATATGTCGGAATAGGGGTTGGTTGTATTTCTTGATTCGGAGGGTGTCGTTGATACTTCGAGAGTTTACATGTTTGGCAAGAGTTTACTATTGCTTCTACTTTTTTCTTCATACCTGGGAAAAAATACTCAGATAAAATTTGCTTTTTATTTTCGATGGAATTTCAATGTGCTCTAAGGTGTTCTTTAATTATGATTTCTTGTTCTTGGGTCTGATCATGGACATCTACAGTTTGGATTTGTGTGAATCTTGCCTTGTAATTCCTAAAATGCTCCGGAAATATTTGTTGAATTTTCCCCATGATACTTTCGGAAGTGAAAATACCATTTACTATCCTCGGATCCATTTTTATACCCTTGCAAAAAGGGTATATTAATTTTGGTCAAAAGTGTGCAACCCATTGTAAGATTCCAATTATTTAAAGTCTGTTAAATGCTCATGTATATATATCGATTGTTAGTAATAAGTATCGATTGTTAGTAATAAGTATCGATTGTTAGTAATAAGTATCGATTGTTAGTAATAAGTATCGATTGTTAGCGATAAGTCCTCGATAGGTCGAGAGACGGCGTCTCTCTTCTCTTCCGGCGATGCAACGAGCAAGTTGCATCTGCGCAAAACCCAAAGATTGAATCCGACCAATACAAACTAATCTTTATCATTTTTACTTAATAAATAGGTGTTTACAACTCAGAAGTGGGATGACCACCCGAAAGAATACATATTTCGGGACACGGCACGCCACACGTTCCACATCTAGGACGGCCGCCTCCACGCCCACCGCTGTTAGTGCACCCACTGCTGTGACTACCGCTGCAGTACCGAGAACCGCTGTGCCGACTGCTGACACACGCGCCCCTGCCGGGCCCGCCGCTGCTGGGCCAACTGCTGATATACTCGCCCCTGCCGGGCCGCCGCTGCTGGGCCAACTGCTGATATACTCGCCTCTGCCGGGCCCGCTGCTGCTGGGCCAACTGCCGCCATACGAGCCCCTGCCGGGCTAACTGATGCCACATTCGCCCCTGCCGGGCCAACTGCCGCCACACTCGCCCCTGCCGGGCCAACTGCTGAGATACTTGCCTCTGCCGGGCCCGCTGCTGCTGGCCAACTGCCGCCATACGAGCCCCTGCCGGGCTAACTGATGCCACATTCGCCCCTGCCGGGCCAACGGCTGATATACTCGCCCTGCCGGGCCCGCCGCTGCTGGGCCAACTGCTGATATACTCGCCTCTGCCGGGCCCGCTGCTGCTGGGCCAACTGCCGCCATACGAGCCCCTGCCGGGCTAACTGATGCCACATTCGCCCCTGCCAGGCCCGCCGCTGGTGGGCCAACCGCTGACATACTCGCCCCTGCCGGGCCCGCCGACGCTGGGCCAACTGCTGATATACTCGCCCCTGCCGGGCCCGCGCTGCTGGGTCAACTGCTGATATACTCGCCTCTGCCGGGCCCGCCGCTGCTGGGCCAACTGCCGCCATACGAGCCCCTGCTGGGCTAACTGATACCACATTCGCCCCTGCCGGGCCCGCCGCCGCTGGGCCAACTGCTGCCATACTCGCCCATGCTGGGCCAACTGCTGACATGCTTGCCCCTGCTGGGCCAACTGCTGCCATACTCGCTCCTGCTGTGCCAACTGCCGCCATACTCGCCCCTGCCGGCCCCGCTGCGGCTATATTCGCCCCTGCTGTAACCGCTGCCGCCGCACCCGCCCCTGCTGTACCCTCCGCTGCGGTGTCCGCCGCTTACAGGCCACCTCTGCAGACTGCCGCCTCTGCACCCGCTGCCACTGCTGTACCCGCCGCCGCTGCCACTGCTGCACCCGCTGCCACTGCCGCTCCCGCCCCCACTGCGACTGCTGTACCCGCCGCCGCTGCCGTCGCATCCATTACGGTACCTGCCGCCGCTGCCACTGCTGTACCCGCTGCCACTGCTGTACCCACCACCGCTGCCACTGCTGTACCCGCCGCCGCTGCCACTGCTGTACCCGCTGCCACTGCTGTACCCGCCGCCGCTGCCACTGCTGCACCCGCTGCCACTGCTGGACCCGCCGCCACTGCCACTGCTGTACCCGTCGCATCCATTACGGTACCTGCCGCCGCTGCCACTGCTGTACCCGCTGCCACTGCTGTACCCACCACCGCTGCCACAGCTGTACCCACCGCCGCTGTACCCGCCGCCGCTGCTGTCGCATCCATTACGGTACCTGCCGCCGCTGCCACTGCTGTACCCACCGCCGCTGCCACTGCTGTACCCACCGCCGCTGCCACCGCTGTACCCGCCGCCGCTGCTGTCGCATCCATTACGGTACCTGCCGCCGCTGCCACTGCTGCACCCGCTGCCACTGCTGTAACCACCGCCGCTGCACCCGCTGCCACTGCTGTACCCACCGCCGCTGCCACCGCTGTACCCGCCGCCGCTGCTGTCGCATCCATTACGGTACCTGCCGCCGCTGCCACTGCTGCACCCGCTGCCACTGCTGTAACCACCGCCGCTGCACCCGCTGCCACTGCTGTACCCACCGCCGCTGCACCCGCTGCCACTGCTGTACCCACCGCCGCTGCACCCGCTGCCACTGCTGTACCCGCTGCCACTTCTGTACCCGCTGCCACCACCGCTGCCGCCGTTGCACCCGCTGCCACTGCTGTACCCGCCGACTATATGTCTGCCATGCGGGCTGCGGCCTCTCTCGCCGCCCCCGCCACTGGTCCCGACGCGGACCCATGGGAAGAGATGCCCGCTTTAGTGCCCTCCGTATCGACTGCCGCGGCCGCCATCACACCGGCCACTTCCGCCTCCCCCAGCCTGGATGAGCAACTGGTGACGCTACAGAAACAACATGAGTTGCTACAGCTACAGCATCAAATCCGCAAACTGCAGCAGGGGATTGACGAATCCCAAGCACCGAGGCAGCAAGTCTGTGACGTGAGTGTTATTGAGAGCATGGTGGCTCGATTTTCAGCGGATACCGCATACGATGTGAAGAAATGGCTGAACGATCTGGAAGACGCATTTGAAATTCTGCAGTTGAACGACCGCCTACGGTTGGTCGCATGCCGTCGTATGCTGGAAGGTACGGCGGCGGTGCTGCTGCGAACGGTATCGGTGCACAGCTACGAAGAATTGAAGGCAATCCTCTTGCGAGAATTTGGACGCTCGTATAGCATCGAGGAAGTGTACCACGCTTTCGTGGCCGGCACATCAAGGCAGGCGAGGGATGTTTAAGATTCGCAATCGAGATGCAGGAGATTGCCATGAATGCTCCGATTCCGGAGAACGAGCTGGTCGACCTGATCATTGATGGACTGCGGGACAACTCTACTCGAGTCGGCATGCTGTACTCAGCTCGGACAATGGCTGAACTGAAGCCCCTACTGGAACGCTACGAGCGCCTCCGTATGCTGGCCGCTGCCTCCAGACAAAGCAATAGTGTGAAGGCGCAGCCAACAACAACTGCCGTGGCGCCTGGAAACAAATCGTCAGGCACCGTCACGAGTGAGACCAGATGCTTCAACTGCTCAGGATGGGGGCATTACAAGAGTCAATGCCCGAAACCAATGAGACCTCCGAATTCATGTTTCAAGTGTGGCATAGTGGGCCACAGCTACAAAAACTGCCCGTCTCGAATTGGGAATGCCACCAATATCACTGCCGCCGCCGCTGATGAAGCGGGAGATCGACTAGACCATTTACAACTGGTGAGTGTTGCTTTTGTTTGTGATGAAGTGCAAGATAGGAAATTTATAGATATGTTTTCCCTCCTGGATTCGGGCAGTCCAAAGAGTTTTATCCGTCAATCTGAAGTCCCCTCCAACTGCCGTCTTAGCCCCCGTACATTGAACTGCCGTGGTTTAGGAAATAGCCAACTTCTGTCCTTAGGCCAAGTCCAGTGTAGTGTTCGCCTCCGCAACACACAGACAATACATACGTTTGAAGTCCTGACGAACCAAGCAACCGAACTGCCGATGATTATAGGTAGAGATCTTCTGTATAAAATTAATATTAGACTCTGTAAACTGAAGGAACGAGAATATGAAAAAGAATCGTTGATACTCATGAATAAACCGACTGAATGTATAAATCCAAAACTTACTGCTGTTCTGAAGTCCTTTGACATATTTATGGAAAAGAGAGTGATACTGCCGTGTGATAGGAATGAGATTGTGCCTGCCGAATTGTTGTCTGATTCTCCCCTTCCGAAAACTTCTGCTGTACCTTCGGAAACATTGAACGATGCACTTATGGCGATAAATTCCATTGAGCTCCCTGCTGTCAGTGAATTAGACTTTGATATAGAGCCCGCGTTACGGGAAGAGCAAACCGCAGCCCTTAAGTCTATTATTTCCACTTCGTATGTACAAGTTGATCCAGATTTAATCAAGCCCATGAACTATGAGATGAAAATAGAATTGACTAGCCAAACTCCGATTTTCTGCCGCCCCCGCCGTCTGTCGCACCACGAACGCATCGAGGTGCGTGAGATTTGTGACGATCTCTTGAAAGCTGGCATTATTCGCCACAGTAGTTCCCCTTACGCTGCCGCGATTGTCCCTGTACGCAAAAAGGACAACACCCTAAGAAAGTGTGTAGATTACCGCCCGTTGAACAAAATTACAGTTCGAGATCATTTTCCGATTCCTCTGTTAGATGATTGCATTGAACATCTGGGTGGCAAATCATTCTTCACTATCTTGGACTTGAAGAACGGTTTCCACCATGTGAAAATGCACCCAGACTCAATCAAATATACTGCCTTTGTAACCCCTGATGGCCAGTTTGAATATGTACGCATGCCCTTCGGACTTTGTAATGGCCCTTCCGTGTTTGCTAGATTTGTTTATTTTGTCCTTAAGGAATTTATTAACCGAGGTCAACTGGTGATATATATGGACGACATTCTAGTCGCGTCGCATGACTTTGAAACCCACCTTGAGATTCTGAAGGAAATATTGTATGTGTTAAGAGTGAACGGGCTATGCCTGAAGCTGACGAAATGCCGTTTTGCGTATAGGGAACTAGAGTACTTGGGCTACTTAGCCAATTCCGCCGGTATCACGCCTAAACCAGCCCATATTCAGGCGATACGGGATTTGCCCATTCCAAGGGATAGCAAGGAATTAGAGCGTTGCCTAGGCCTATTCTCATACTTCCGCCGATTTGTATCAGGTTTCGCTAAGATTGCGTGTCCGCTGTCCCGATTGTTAAGAAAAGCTACCCCTTATGTCTTCTCCGATGAATGCCTTGAAGCCTTCCGAACACTGAAGTTGAAATTGATCGAATCCCCCGTGTTATCTATTTACAACCCGAAGTCTGAAACAGAGTTACACTGCGATGCTAGTTCAATTGGTTTCGGAGCAGTGCTCCTCCAGAAACAAACAGACGGTAAATTACACCCAGTGTCCTACTTCTCTAAGATGGCCTCCGCCGCTGAATCGAAACTACACAGTTATGAGCTAGAGACGTTAGCTATAGTGTATTCCTTAAAACGTTTTGAGACGTACCTTAAGTTTATCCCGTTCAAAATCGTGACCGATTGTAATTCCCTTGCGCTGACACTGAGAATGGTGGACATTCCGCCAAGATTGCTCGCTGGGCCCTGCTATTAGAAAACTATAACTACACGATTGTACACCGCTCGGGGTTGGTATGCCCCATGCTGATGCTCTAAGTAGAATAGAAACTGCCGCATACGTTGACGATATAAACCTTGACTTCCAACTGCAGTTAACCAGAACCGGACCCTGAGATTGTCAACTCCGAGATGATTAGAGAAATATGAGATAGCGGATTTCGAACTGCGAGATGGAGTAGTGTACCGCCTGTCTCGACGAGTGTACCCAACTTTATGTCCTTCCGAAATGATAAATCATGTCATACGAGTAGTGCACGAGAAGCTTGGCCATATGGCCACGGAGAAATGTTGTGCACAGATCAAGAAGCATTACTGGTTCCGTGTATGAAGTCTTATGTTAACAATTACATTAAAATTGCCTCAAGTGTATATACTACTCCGCGTCCGCTTCGACCACCGTGTCACGCTACATAGTATTCCGAAAGTGCCCCTTCCGTTTGATACTGTCCATATTGACCATTTGGGCCCCTTCCGTCCATACGTTCTAAGAAAAAGTATCTTCTGGTTGTCATTGACGCTTTCACCAAATTTGTGAAGCTGTACCCTGCCGCCACGACTAATTCACGTGAAGTATGCCAGACATTAGAATCTCAGTATTTCGCAAATTACAGTAGACCCCGCCGAATCATCAGTGATCGAGGTACCTGCTTTACTTCCTCCGAGTTTGAAGAATTTCTGAAGGCCAATAATATAATTCATGTGCTGAATGCCACTGCCTCACCCCGGGCCAACGGCCAAGTCGAGCGGGTTAACCGTGTGTTGGGCCCCATGTTGGGTAAACTGACGGAACCTGTGGACCACGCAGATTGGGTCCAACAACTGCCGAACATAGAGTTTGCATTGAATAACTCCGTCCACTCCACAACCAAATTTGCCGCTTCCGTACTTCTATTCGGTGTTGAACAACGAGGTGTGGTAGTAGATGAACTAACCGAACGGTTGGGTGAGAGAACGGAGGAGGTCGATGCCTCAGAGGTAGACGTCCGGAGATTAGCCTTCCGTAACATTGTTAAGTCCCAAGAATATAATTCGGAATATTATTCGAAGCATCACCTCCCTGCCGTTAGTTTTGAGGAGGGGGATTTCGTAGTTATTAAGAATGTGGATACTTCGGCAGGCACGAACAAAAAGCTTATCAGGCGGTATCGTGGTCCGTATGTGGTTCATAAAAAACTTCCGAATGACCGATATGTTATCCGGGATGTAGAGGGCTCCCAAATCACCCAACTACCATATGATGGTGTCCTAGAAGCCTCCAAATTAAAGCTATGGGTTGCCCCTGATCAAGATTGCACTTCTGATAGCCAAACAAAGGCGACACCAGCCACTTAAGATTCTTATTTACCCCCCCCCCCCCCCGTTGTTACCAATTGGAATCGAGGTCGATTCCTCGTCAGGACGGCCGAGTTGTAAGATTCCAATTATTTAAAGTCTGTTAAATGCTCATGTATATATATCGATTGTTAGTAATAAGTATCGATTGTTAGTAATAAGTATCGATTGTTAGTAATAAGTATCGATTGTTAGTAATAAGTATCGATTGTTAGCGATAAGTCCTCGATAGGTCGAGAGACGGCGTCTCTCTTCTCTTCCGGCGATGCAACGAGCAAGTTGCATCTGCGCAAAACCCAAAGATTGAATCCGACCAATACAAACTAATCTTTATCATTTTTACTTAATAAATAGGTGTTTACACCATAGAAGGAAGCATCTCCGACCATATAAAGTATATATATTCTTGATCAGCACGACGAGACGAGTTCAAATAGCCATGTCCGTCCGTCCGTCTCGTCCGTCCGTCGTCCGTCCGTCCGTCCGTCCGTCCGTCCGTCTGGATCAACGCAAACTCCTCCTAGACCGTAAGAGCTACAGAGCTGAAATTTTGCATGTAGGCTTGTATATACTGCAGGCGTTGTATCGGATTCAGCCGTATCGGATCACTATATCATATAGCTCCCATACAAATGGCAAATTCACGAA
Source organism: Drosophila willistoni (assembly GCF_018902025.1). NCBI lineage: Eukaryota > Metazoa > Arthropoda > Insecta > Diptera > Drosophilidae > Drosophila > Drosophila willistoni. Next base: position 72,171 of record NW_025814274.1, read on the forward strand.
CAGTGACTTTTCTCAATAACTTCGTTATTTTCTGAGCTATTGTCGTGAAATTTAATATTGATGAGTTTATTATACATATAAACGACTATGCCGAATTTGATCAAGATCGGGTGACTATATCATATAGCTCCTATAGGAACGATCTTTCGAAAACAGTGACTTTTATCAATAACTTCGTTACTTTTGACGCGATTGCTTTCAAATTAAACATTTGTTAGTTTAATATATCTGTTAATGACTGTGCCAAATTTGATAAAGATCGGGTTACTATATCATATAGCTCCCATAGGAACGATCGGTGGAAAACAGTGACTTTGATCAATATCTTCGTTATTTCCTATGCAGAAGAAAAACTAAGATTGTAGGCCGTTCTTTCGGACACATTAGCCCTTTTAGCTTAAACGTTTTTCCACTTTCATGGCTATAGGTAAGGAAAGAGTTACCAAAAAAGTTGCAAGGGTATACAAACTTTGACGCGGTCGAAGTTAGCCCCGGACCTCTGGTTTCTTTTAGAATAGTTACAAGATCGTTTTCAGAATAATTACTTCTCACTATTGTATGTCTGTGGTATGTGGGGAATGGTATTTCGAAGGTGGTGGATTCGTTATCACCAGTGAGGATAAACAATTGGTTTTTAAAGACATTGATGGGTACTTCCATTGCTGGAATGAGTTCATGCCCTGAGCTTTCATCACTGTGGACTGTAGCTGACGTACTACTAGCATTTATGTTAGTAGGGTTCCTAGAGAGTGCGTCTGCTACGACATTTGAGCTACCTGGTTTATATTTCAACTCGTAGTTATATTCCTCCAGATAACTTTTCCATTTCTTCAGCTTTATATTGTTATTTTTTGGGCTGAGAGCATAAGTGAGAGTCTGGTGGTCGGTGTAAATGATCACCTTGGATTTGCCGTATACATACATTCTTAGCTTATCCAATGCCCATACTATTGCTAGCATTTCTGTTTCATTTGTGGCATAGTTTTCTTCAGCTTTAGATAACGCACGGGAAAGAAATGTAATGGGTCTCCCATTCTGTTCTAGAGAAGCTCCTAGTGCGATGTTTGAGGCATCGGTGGTTAGATGGAACTCTTGTTTAAAGTCAGGGTATGCTAGCATAACGTCTTGTGACACTAATGCATTTTTACTTTCTCAAAGGCATCGATTTCGGCTTCACCGAATCGGATTTCGATCTTGCTTGAGACATTTTTCTTGGCTCTGCCATGTTCTCCTCTCAATAACGCAGTCAAGGGTCTAGCTAATTTAGCAAAATCTTTGATAAATCTTCTGTAATAACTAGCTAGTCCCAGGAAGGACCTTAGTTGTTTTAGGTTTTTTGGTATGGGGAACTTTTTAATGGCTTGGATTTTCTCTGGATTGGTTTTAACTCCTTCCCTTGAAATTACTACGCCTAGGAAGTCAACGCTATGTCTTAGGAATTTGCATTTATCTACTTGGACCTTCATATTTGCCTTGGACAAGGTAGAAAATACCAAAGCTAGATGTCGGAAATGCTCTTCCTCCGATTTACTGAATATTATTATGTCGTCGATGTAGACATAACAGATTTTTCCAGTGAGATCTCTCAAAATATCATCGAGAGCTCTTTGGAATATTGATGGGGAATTCTTTAGGCCGAAGGGGAGTCTCGTGAACTCGTATTTCCCTCCATTCACGGCGAATGCCGTTTTTTCAATATCAGATTCCTTAAGGGAAATCTGATGAAATCCGCTCTTTAGATCAAGAACAGAGAAATACTTATTGTTGCCCAACTGCGCAACCATTTCTTCGATTTCGGGGATAGGATACCTATCCGAAACTGTAACTGCATTGAGCTTTCTATAATCTATGACCATCCTATATTGCTTATTCCCAAGGCTGTCACTCTTTTTAGGGACTATCCACACAGGGGAATTATAGAGCGACCGTGAGGGTCGTATTATACCATCTCGTAATAATTCTTGTAGCTGGTCTTCTACTACTTCTCTTAGAGAGGCTGGATATGGGTAATGCTTGGTGTAGACTGGAGTGTCTATTGTCGTTCGGATTTCTCCTCGGACATTAGTAGCATAAGTCAATTTTTTATTTGGGTCCGCGAATAGCGATTTGTACTCCTCTTGGAGCGCCTTTAATCCTAATTTCTACTGATTAGTGAGCTCATCTGATCTGAGGGTATGGACCTGATGGGCTCGCATCTGCTTCACTTTAACAACATGAGAGTTGTTCAGATTAGGTAATAGGAAGAACGTTATTGGTTTATTGGGTTCGTTAAATAAACCCAAATGGATATGGCTGGTTATTAAAATGCGACCACTTACGGTGTTCGCGTAAAACTTGTGTTCATTCGTTTTGATATTTTTTGCTATTTCTGGTTGGACATAGTTCTTGTTCGAGCCGGTATCTATTAAGAAATTGTATGAGGTTCCGTCTTTGTCCCGGACAACAAAGTACGGCAAAGAGAAACATTTTAACCTAAAAAATTAACGTGTCCTCGATTTGTGGTTGTTGAGGCTCCTGTGATTGTGGTCTGGTTTCCTCTTTGTTCTCTGAGTTGTCACCTTGTGAGGTAAAATATTCCTCCTGCTGTTGATATTGTTGAACCTCAGAATATGGGACTAATTCAAAAGGGTCTTCCTGGCCCTGATAAGCAGCCTGATAATCGGACATATCGGAGTAATGCTCTTCTTGAGGCGGTATGGTGATATATTGTTCACCTGACATACCTGTTTCGATATGGAATTGCCTCTGCACTTTATTGGGAAAATTTGCGGTGGACTGGTTGACTCTCTTGAGAGCAAATTGTTGTGGTAAATTAACATTCGGTTTGTTCATGTAGTTAACTTTTTTGGTTAAAATAGAGCCGTCGACATCCATTGGAGTTGGTGCCGGCTGAGGTTTCGGGGCAAATGGTCTCGGTGGTGCGTTGAAAAATACGGGGTTATTAGATGAGGGACTCTATTTTGGGGAATGAACACGTTTTGCATGGGTCTCTGATTATAATAGTTGTTGTTGTTGTAAGGTTTGGGTGGAATTGCTGGTATGAACGATCGTTGAGGTTGCACCGTTAATTTTAGCATACTGTGGGGGTTTTGGTCCTACAGGTGGCCAATGTCACGATGGCCGATAATGTTTCTAGCCCTCTTATTATCCAACATATCGCACAATTGCAATGCATGCCTCAGATCTTTGGGTTGAGCTAAGCTCATTCTGTCTGAGAGATCCCCGTTCAGACCTCTGATGAAGGTATCTAGAGCCCTATCTCTGACCTGTTTAGCCCATGGCTTCCATAGTCTCGGGAGAATAACCCATCGTTTCGATTTGGTCTAGTATTAGCGACATCTGTTGGTGAACTGCGAAGTAGAAGTCATGAATGGAGGTGCCCTTCTGGGTCATGGTAAACAGCTGATATTCTAAAGTGCTTAAATCTCGTTTGTCCGTGTACTCAGATAACAAACACTGCGAGATTGCACCCCAATGTAATGCGGTGCGATAGACTTTCAACACTGTATTGGCATGGCCTGTAATTTTTCCTCGAATGGCATAAAATTGCATAGTATTTGGGTGTTCCCTGAATGGGGGCATACAATTCCATCAATTGTGTGGCGGTAGTAAACCATGTTGAGAAATCCTCACGGCTACCTGAGAATTTGTCAAGATTCTTACGATGTCTGGCACTTTATCTAGTTCATGCCAATCATCCTGAACGCCAGCTGTCTGGTCCCTAAAGGGAATATGTCCTGACTGAGAATGATTTAATTGTTTCACTATTTCCTGTAACTGAGACGACAAAATTGTCTGGATAGCTACATCTAGTCCCTGAATTGACAGTGCCTCGAATCTATTTGCGGTTGATGCACTTGAGGTGGATGCTGTCGGAGCATCAGAGCCTGCTGCATGAATACCACCCTGCTGAAGGACTGCGGCTTTAACCCAGTTGTCTTTAGTCATTTTGGAATGGATTGTTTTTTTTTTTTAATTAGGGTTAATTCAAGGTGTTACGGTATCGCGAATACGAAAATATAATCCGCGAATAAATTATATTATTTGCTTATCTTGATTGATAAAAATATAGCGGTATGTCCGCTAATCTTGATGA
>NW_025814275.1:0-47738 GCF_018902025.1 Drosophila willistoni
ATTAGAATCTCAAGTATTTCGCAAATTACAGTAGAAGCCCCGCGAATTCATCAGTGATCGAGGTACTGCTTTACTTCCTCCGAGTTTGAAGAATTTCTGAAGGCCAATAAATATAATTCATGTGCTGAATGCCACTGCCTCACCCGGGCCAACGCCAAGTCGAGCGGGTTAACCGTGTGATTGGGCCATGTTGGGTAAACTGACGGAGCCTGTGGACCACGCAGATTGGGTCCAACAACGCCGAACATAGAGTTTGCATTGAATAACTCCGTCCACTCCACAACCAAATTTGCCGCTTCCGTACTTCTATTCGGTGTTGAAACAACGAGGTGTGGTAGTAGATGAACTAACCGAACGGTTGGGTGAGAGAACGGAGAGGTCGATGCCTCAGAGGTAGATGTCCGGAGATTAGCCTTCCGTAACATTGTTAAGTCCCAAGAATATAATTCGGAATATTATTCGAAGCATCACCTCCTGCGTTAGTTTTGAGGAGGGGGATTTCGTAGTTATTAAGAATGTGGATACTTCGGCTGGCACGAACAAAAGCTTATCAGGCGGTATCGTGGTCCGTATGTGGTTCATAAAAAACTTCCAATGACCGATAATGTTATCCGGGATGTAGAGGGCTCCCAAATCACCCAACTACCATATGATGGTGTCCTAGAAGCCTCCAAATTAAAGCTATGGGTTGCCTGATTAAGATTGCACTTCTGATAGCCAAACAAAGGCGACACCAGCCACTTAAGATTCTTATTTACCCCCTCCGTTGTTACAATTGGATCGAGGTCGATTCCTCGTCAGGACGGCCGAGTTGTAAGATTCCAATTATTTAAAGTCTGTTAAAATGCTCATGTATTATATCGATTGTTAGTAATAAGTATCGATTGTTAGTAATAAGTATCGATTGTTAGTATAGTATCGATTGTTAGTAATAAGTATCGATTGTTAGGATAAGTCCTCGATAGGTTGAGAGACGGCGTCTCTTCTCATCGGCGATGCAACGAGCAAGTTGCATCTGCGCAAACCAAAGATTAATCCGACAATACAAAACTAATTTTATCATTTTTACTTAATTAATTAGGTGTTTACACTTTGTTGTTACCTAAATCTATCGTTAATTGTTCTTTTCTTAATAAACGAATTAAAAAAAAAAATTGCAGAATAAAGTCCTTTAAGAAGCTGAGCTGACAAGACATTTGGAAAACTTGTAGCAATTCCTAAGACTATTGCTTAATTTCCGGTCACTCTTGCTTTTTCACAATTTTTTTTTTTTCGCTCTCTCGAAAATAGTTGGGGGAAGGAGTCAGACAGGCCAGAATGGTCAACCCTTTTCTTTGGCTGGTCAATTTGAATTCTCCCACCATCACCCCGTCTAAGGATATTAAAAACCCAAATCACTCAATGATTTTAATAAGTAAATTATGAACATTTTGCCTATAAATAAACAATCACACAATTTATGCCACACACAACACACACACACACATAAACCGAGTAACAAAACTACAAATATTTGCACGGAAAACTTTTGTATAATCCTTTTCCTTTCTCCTCTCTCTCTCTCTCTCTCTCTCTCTCTCTCACTCTATGTGTGTTCGTGTGTTCGAGTGTTTTATGTAAGGATTAAATCGTTTTGATGTACCTATCAAGAAGGTAAAATTTCTAAATTATTTGCTGCTGGTCAGCCAGTCGGCCAGCCAATTGGTTAATTATACCATACACCCATAGGGTGAAATGGTATATTAAAGTCGCCAAAATGTATGTAACAGGCAGAAGGAAGCATCTCCGACCCCACAAAGTATATATATTCTTGACAGGATCAACAACCGAGTCGATCTAGCCATGTCCGTCTGTCCGTCCGTCCGTCCGTCCGTCCGTCTGTCCGTCTGTCCGTCTGTCCGTATGAACACCTAGATCTCGGAGACTATAAGAGCTAGAGCCACCAAATTTTTTATGTAGACTCGTGTAGTATGTAGAGTGATCAAGTTTATTTCAAATTTTTGCCACGCCCCTTTCCGCCCCCGCAATTTAAAAAAGCGTTTATCTGAAAAACTATTCTAGCTAGAGACACCATATTTGGTATGTATATTCGCTTAGTAAATGCACACATTTTGTATGTATAAAAATTTTGCCACGCCCTTTTTCCGCCCCCGTAATTTGAAAAACTTGAGTATCTCCCGTATTTTTTTACCTCATGCAATCAAATTTGGCACACTTAAATTTAATACTAATATCTATCAAAATACCAAATTTTATCAAAATCGGATAAAAAACAGTCGAGTTATGCATATAAACGTTTTTCCATAAGGCCGGAGTTGGCCGTTGGCTGGTGGGGGCGCTAAGGTGCTCGTATGATTGAGTGAGCGAGATACTAAGATATGCTTGTAAGAAGCATGTGAAAATGCTTGACATATTTGCTTTACTGGTGTATGGTATACCAAAGTCGGCGAGACGACTTACTTACTTCATTTCTTATGTGAACACTTTGAAAACTTTGACAACTATTTATGCCTGAAAAAATTTCTTGAATGATTACAAAAATTCATACATACATATATTCTAAATGTATATATAATAAGTAACTTGGAATTTTCAGCTTGTAAATGGAGAAGGGTGGCTTTTCTGGTTATTATCCTCCCTTTCGGCTAATAACCATTTATTTTCAACATTCAATTTAGGCAATGCCGAGAGAAAAAAAAATAAGACCATAGAGCTGGAGAAATGAGGACAGTGAGATTATTAGAATTTGATTATTATACCCTGTAATTAGATGACAAACGAGAATACCTAAATTACCCTAGGATAATGAAAACCTTTTCCAGCAGGCTGAGAATAGAGTAGGAGAAATTCTTTATCAACTGATCCTTTTTTACAGTTCCAAAAAACTATATAATTTATTTTAGTTGATGCTGTTTTACTTCTCAAAATCTCTTGGTTTTTCGCCGTTTTCCATTCATGATATAAGCTTTAACTATAAACTAACATTTAGTGACATTTTCAGTTTCATTTTGTTCCTTTTCCTTATGTGAATTTCTTTTCTGACTATCTTTTACTATAAAAAACTGCACTTTCTGCACTTCAAAATGTAAGAAATATCCGTATCTACTTAAAGAACTTTTAACTGCATTGGAGATATTTATGTAAAAGATCCATTAATCTATTAAAGCCAGGTCCATTGAAATAAATATGTAGGTTAATAATTAATTCTAACATTTTCCCAATATATTTAAAACACGAGCATCATTAGGTTAGCATTCACTTTCTTACTTCTTGCAGGGTATTTTCAACGTCGCGTCGACCATGAATAGAATTATTATTATTATTTTCATTGCCTTCAATTCTCAGGTTAATAAATCTTAAGCCCGTGGGGAGCAAAAAATAATTCTATGTGGAAATCGTTTGTCAGCTTAGAGGTGGAGAGTCAATGTCTGGTCCTGCGAGTTGGTTGGGGTTTGAAGGTTGTGCTCTTAAACGTTATTCGTTAATCCTTTCCATAGCTGCTGCTGCTGTGGCTTAAGAAGGCACAAAATTCAAATTCTTAGAATTTCATAATTCAATTTCCGAAATACATATTATGTAGATAAGACTTTATGTTTGTTGGTTTGTGAAAAGTGTAGAACTACAACGTTTGGTTGCTTAGATGAAAGTGAGCTCTATTTTATTCAACATAAGCTTAACTAGGGTTGCCACATGTACAGCTCACAGACACAGCACAGAATTGCCATATCAACACTTCCCTCAATTCAGGGATATAATACCTATTTAGTCCAAGCAACGCAGTACATATTAAATGATTAACTTTACATAGAGTCTTAGTAAGAATATCAGCTTAATCAAATTCTCTTCAAATGAGTTTCTTATATGGTGGTACCCTACATCAATATGCTTGCTTCTAGCATGATAAACAGGGGTTTTTACAAGATTTAAAGCACCAACATTATGGCCATGTAAGGTTATACAATCAAGCTTAAAATACAATTTCATCTCATTTATCAGTTTTCTTATATAAATAGCCTCTTTTGCAGCATCGGATAGCGCCATATATTCTGCCTCGGTACTGCTTAGAGTAACAGATTTTTGCTTCCTTGACGTCCATGAGATTACTGAGCCGCCCCACATGAATGCGTATCCAGTGTAGGACTTTCTATCAGCTGAGTCACCTGCCCAATCTGCATCTGCATAGCCTGTAATCGCAGCGCCGGTCTTCTTGTCCGTTATTACCATATCTGCCGTCTGGTTCAGATATCTCAGCACTTGTTTCGCTGCTGCGAGATGCTCGCCATGGGGATCTTTATTCCTCTATGATAATTTGCACACCGAGTGCAAAATGTCTGGTCGTGAGCATAGTGCAATATACATCAAAGAGCCTATTATGGATTGATACTCCGTAGCATCGATGCGTTTGCACGTCATGTTGTCGCACTTAACCTGGAAATAAGCTTCTAACGGGGTGGATACCGTGCGGCAAATCTCCATGCCCAATTCCTTCATCAGGCTCCTGATATGCATACTCTGGCTGAGACGTATAGCCCCTTTGTCACCAACACGTTGGATTTCGAGACCCAGAAAGTGTGTAATCGGTCCTTTGTCGACAACCTGAATTCAGAAGAGATAGCCTGTTTAGTAGCTAACATCTTACCCTTGTCTGAACACGCAAGCAGCAAGTCATCAACATATACGGCGATTACGTCAATCGTCTTATCTGGTGTACATCTTGTGTATTGGCATGGCTCACTTTCACATGCCTCATATCCCAACTTTCTCAGAACAGCACCCAACGTTGTGTATCGACTCAAATCATCGATCAATGTCATAAAATATTTGGCCCCACCATTGGATTCCTTGTTCATAGGCCCACATACGTCACTATGAACCAATTCCAGCAACTTCGTAGCTCTAGTTTGCGATTTTTCAAACGGCTTTACATGACACTTGTTTTTCATGCAATCTATGCAGTCTAGATTTTCTCCAGTAATGCTTGATGTCAAACCTCGAACCATTCCTTTGTTCTGCAGCTCACGCAAACTTTACATATTTAAATGACCATATCGCATATGCCATTTTTCGAGCTCATCGGAGGCTTTAGAAACACACAGTCTCTCTTGATTTTTAGTTTCACACAGAAACAATCACCGACCTTTTTGGCCATTAATATATTGATGCCCGCCTCTCACATTGGCGTTGTTTTCATTTTCTACTTTCATCGGCGCATTTTGCCGCGAAATGCCCTGGTTGGCCACATTTAAAGCATCGGCGCTTGTCTCGCTCTGACTTGTTGTCTCGTCGCTTACCCCTCTCACCGCCGATAGAGCATGCTGCGAATGCCTGTACAACATCGTTTTCATTGTTCGTCTTTCGTCGTTCATTTTCTTCGGCTAGCTTGCATTTTATGGTACTGAAACTCGGCAACTCATCACGAGCTTCCAAGGCCACGACAAAGTTCTCATAAGACATGGGCAAACTCGCAAGCAACAAAATTACGGTAAACTCTTCTGGCAAACTTACATCGATCACCGACAAATTTTCAACAATGTTTGAAAATTCAAATATGTGTTTTTGCACGCTGTCACCTTCAGCCATTCTTTTGTTTAATAACTGTTAAACAGTGTCACTTTTCTCACTGGACCTGTTGGTCGATGGAACTTTTCTAGTTCTTTCCATTAATCGCTAGCTCTTTCGCACTTTTTTATGGAGTTCAATTGCGGCGCACTTATTGACAAAAACAGCACCGCCATGGCCTTGTCGTTTTGACGTTTCCATGTTTCCAACGCTTCATCAATTTTGGGTTCCACAAGTTCTCCTGAAACCACTGACCACAAATCTTGATGTACCAACACGCTTTGCACAAGTACGCACCACGTGTTATAGTTGGCGTCGTCCAACTTTTCAATATTGTACATCGAACTCATTTTTCTTGCAATGTCCGTTATGCCGAGAAAAATACACGAATCTTGACCACTTAATACTTTCACACTATTTTTTAGTGAATACACTTAACACTGAGGCCCATAACCTGTTGGTTTGTGAAAATTGTAGAACTACAACGTTTGGTTGCTTAGATGAGAGTGAGCTCTATTTTATTCAACATAAGCTTAACTAGGGTTGCCACATGTACAGCTGACAGACACAGCACACAATTGCCATATCAACAATGTTACTAATTTATTAATTTATCATAAACTTATCATAGTTACATACTTATTATTAACACATTTTGAAGAGGACAAAGAAAAGAAAGGTTGTTATATAAATAGAGGTATTTTTTTTATTAAATATAAACCATTAAAAATCTAGATATGTATATTGTCACTTTGAATTTTTAAACATTTGTTAAGATTTTGGAAAAAAAGTTAATAATTTTCATGACTTATTTAATAAAAAGACAGAAAAGTGTTTTCTGAAAGTCAGGCAGAAATTTGTATGATCAAGGGTAAAATCCTGTAAGGATTTATATGAAATTTGTTTGAATCCAAGCCAATTGGCCTTAATGATGAGCATTCAATAAATCATGTGAAAGCAACTCTCTCACATGGTCCAAAAATAACCATTCTACACATTTCTTAATTTTTTTCTGTGGATAATATTAAATGTATGGGCGATTGTATTGCTTTATCTACCTTTTATAATATGTATAGATATATATCGCAATGATTCATTTATTAATATTTTTATTTTCTGTGATTATTTAATGAATTACAACTTATTTTCAAGTTTTTCAACTTTTTTCTTTACTTACATACACAATTGATGTATTTATTTTTAATGCCAATTCAAATGAGGTTTTCATGGCAATTAAAAGATTTGTATGGCCAACACTCACACACACACACTCACACTTGCTCACCCACAATAAAAATCGCATATAATTGGGTTGAACTTATTATACCATACACCCATAGGGTGAAATGGTATATTAAAGTCGCCAAAATGTATGTAACAGGCAGAAGGAAGCATCTCCGACCCCACAAAGTATATATATTCTTGATCAGGATCAACAACCGAGTCGATCTAGCCATGTCCGTCTGTCCGTCCGTCCGTCCGGCAGAATTGGCCGTTGGCTAGCGGCGGCGCTAGAGTGCTCGTGTGTTTGTAGAGTGAGCGAGATAGCATATGGTATAAGGCATGTTAAAACAATTTAATAGACATACATTTGGTTTTCGAAATTTTTAATATTTGTTTCACCTGGTGTATTGTATACCCAAGTCGGCGAGACGACTTACTTACTTCATTATAATTGGAATAATTAATAATACCATTATGTTACGGGGGTTTGGGCTTTAAGCCTATTTGCCTACTATAGAACCCCCCTCCCCCTTCTTCACACGATCCGATTCGTTGCAATTGCAATTTTCAACTTTGATTTGGTTCCAAAAAATAAATATTTTGCCAAAAATCATATTTAAGTAGATAATGGACAGAAACTAGTTTAAATGCAACAAAAAAAAACGACGAACCAAATTAAACAGTAAAAGGGATGGCTAGTGGAGTGGAGGAGGGTGGAGATGGGTGAAGTTGGGTGGAGAGCGGGGGTTGGGTTTGGGTCTAAAATGCCTTTATTAATTATTCCATTTAAGCAGTTTAAAACTAAATGCTGTGGCTAACCGCATGAACAATAATTTATTATAATATATATATAAATATTTTTTTGTGGGGGATGGGGTAGAAAAAATATGTTTTAATTGCTTACTTAAATATCTATGTACATAATTTGGAATACGATTTGCACTTGTGATTTGAGTTAAACCGATTAGTAAACTGATTTTTTCTCTAAAATGCATATTTTTCAAAATAATCATCATCATTGTTATGATTTATAATAATAATACCTTTTTTTTGCAGCCAAATCACTTCCATTGCATTGTGTGGTGGAATCTATGCATTCCCTCCACGCCTCCCTGACCATTGACAGTCGCCAGCCGTGGAAGAGGCGACGCAATATTGGAACAGACAGTTTATTATAGCCGCTGCCACGCCCTGGAGTGAAATAGTTCAGACAGCCCTACAACGTTTGGGTTACTCCCAAGAGATGGCCAATACGGCAAGAGACCCACCTCTGAACCACCACCAACTGAAATAACACTCTCGAGATTCATTCATAATGTAATTTCCTTCTTAGGCTCTCTTATTATCAAACATTGGAAACCCATACCATTGGAACAGGTCTCCGATAATCCGGCTATACCAGTTAGTGATATACTGGGTGAGCTTACATCGGTGATCACTTTGCGTATTGTCATCCTTAGAGCCAAGACCTCGCCACTGGGTGAGATCAAGGATAGATTGCTTAAATTGCTTGTGCTGCAATCACATGCTGTACTCCGCTCTACAGGATGTCCCCTGGATGAGGTAAGTTTTTGGCAACTAATTAGACATTCACTTTGAACTTTCACTTTGATGGGTAGAGTGAAGAGATTTTTAACTAGTACCTAAGACACATGATGAAATGGCAAAATTCTTTAAGGATTTATAAGCGGTTTACGAAACAAAGCGCACACCCACACATAGATAGAGAGAGTGAGAAAGGAAAAGAGTGGAACGAGTCTAGGATATTATCCGTTGTCGTCTTGAAAAGTAGCTAAAAACTTTTTGCCAAAACTCTCGAAACTCAAACCGCTAATTTGCGGCAAGTGAGGCATAAAGACACACACACACACATGAAGTTGTATTTCTTTCTTCACCTCGCCCTTATTTCTCCCTTTCTCTATTTTCATCTTTGCATATGAAAATGTTTTGATTATGACTACAAAGCAAAAATTTGTTGCCTGTTAATCCTGCGAGTTCGAGTTCATTTATTTGGTTTACTTAACTAATCCTTTTTTGCAATAGTTTTCAGTTTTTAATCAGCCTTACGCTTATCGTCAGCTTCTCTTCTCTGCCCTCCCCTCATCACATCCCTCCACTTTATGCCACTTTCCCACTCTGTATTTATATCTCTTTGCCTGTTCATTTCACTTTATTGAAATCAGCTTGAAAGGCTTATGAAACTATTCCAAAGGAATTGAGATTTAGGCTCAAGGATTTATTCTCCACGTAGTAGTCAAACTCCACTGTGCTTGTAATTCAAAAGCTAGCAAAAATCATGTCAATTTAATAAGAATTGTTGAAACTGTAAAGGCTGTTAAGGACTTTATCCACAACTTTAGTTGGCTGCTAATAACAAATTATTTAGTTTGAAACTGATTTAGTCATTGTCTCCGTTTTAGTAAGCTAAAATTTGGATGAAGAATTTGAAATTGCTTCTTTTAGCTATATCCGGACAGACGTTATAATCGGAGTCGTTATAACCGGATTCTTCTATATATGTGTTTATATTTTAAGTCTGATGGGCTTAAAGCTAGTTAACTCTTGTCTTAGACACATTATCTACCTAATACCAAAGTCTTTTCACTTATATTTATTTACTGTTTATAAAGTGGTCTCTCCATTTCTCTCTCTTTACTGTTCGACTGTCTCCCTGGGCTCTTTTTGACTACCCAACATAAGATAGAGTAAGTCTCTATCACTTGAATGGGAGGCTTCTATCTACTACAGATAATCTTAAGGCATATTTCATTAAATTTCAATTTTAATGAAGATTGCAAAAAAGGTAAAGTTAATTTTGGCAAATTTAAGGTTTACTTACCTTCCATTGGTTTATTACGACTTAGCCCATCATGATCGTGTGGTGTTCCTTTCGTTATTGCACTCACATGACCCACATTGGACTATGTGTGTGTGATGGTGGTGAGGGGAACCCAGGCTAGTCAGCGGCTTCTCCTCGTGCTTTTGCTTACGATTCATTACGATATCATTGCATTTGGATCATAAATCACCCTAGTTCACTATCATCTTCAAACATAAATCAGGGCCCGAAATACCCTTCAATTGATATTGTGACTAGAGTTTTATTGGCCCTGATTAATATTAGCAAAGCAGTCTCTTTTTCCCTCTCACTTCCTCTCTGGTGCTTTCTCCCTCTCTAATCACATGATAAGCATTTTCCATAATTCTCAATAGTTAAGTGTGTGTGTGTGTGGGTGTCTATATATGTGTGTGTGTGTGTGGTGAAGACCTAGTATCCATCTAGGTAAAGGTAGACATAGAACATTACAAATACGCGATAGGAAAATAAATTTAATAATAGCTTAAGTGATTTGGGGCGCCTCCTTAGCTGATAGCAAATACCAACCAACCGACCAGCCAACTCATAGAGACATTCTCTATTCTATGTCCATGAGCAGAAGCTCACGTATTTGGGTGACGAGCAAAGTAAAGCTAGCAGGAGCAGGCGAAGGAGAGAGAGAGAGAGAGTATTGGTGGACTAGTGTGGAATAGAGCAGAAAGCCATATCTTTTTTTGAGCATTTAATTCATCGGTAGCCGTAATATTGGGGCCCCGAGTGAATTGGAAATATCTATCTGTATCTGTATCTGTATATACCACGAACACAAATTCTATTTCTGTAGTCTGTTTCACTATTTGTTAAATTCCACTCGGACAGCACGGAGTGGCAAAGTAGCAAAGCGTCAGTTAATATCAGTTGGTTTGGGTGGAGAGGGGCGGTGGGAAAGGGGTTTTCTGTCTGTTATGTAAGCATTATCTATCTAGCTGTTGCCATATGATATCTATCTATCGGTTACCTATCCATTTTTGTCTAAGTAAATCCCAGCACTTGAGGGCTCTTATCCGACTCGACTTTATTCCTGGCGTGATTTTTATGACGACCGTTTAGTCTGTGTTACCATTGAGCTGAAGGTCTTTTCAGTCCAACAGGGCTTATAACATTGTTGCAAAACAACCAAATGAAAGATAAAGTTTCGATACCCATAAAATAAATTAGAAGAATTTTCAAAAGTTTTAACTTTTATTTACAGCCTAAGCTTAAGTTTTGTCTTGGCAGAATTTTGTAAATCAGAAATCGTTTTAGAAGTTCAAGGAGCTAATTTCTAAGCCTCTTGTTAAAAACTGTCCTTGAGAATTAAAAATTAATTTAAAACTTGAAAAATCTCTATAAGTTTTATTTTCGAATTCCGTTCCATATTTACGTATACTTAGTAAGACTTTGTCTTTACTTTGTCAGGCAAAATCACAATAGAAAGTCTTTAAAATTGCAACTTATCCCCCTTTTTGATCCTCTTGTAATGCTCTTCCATGTGTCTTTCCCTATCTTTGTAGGTAATGCTCTCGCAGATTTGTCGTAGTTCGCATCAGAATACATATGCCATGCCCGGTGGGGATATATAACTTATGATTTGCGTCGCAAGTTCGATCAATGGTGGTCGAATCAACTCTCTCCCCAGGCCATAGCCATGACCCATAAAATGTTGCCCTTCATGACAGCGCCGTCTTCAGTTCTGGTGGGTGCAGGA
Source organism: Drosophila willistoni (assembly GCF_018902025.1). NCBI lineage: Eukaryota > Metazoa > Arthropoda > Insecta > Diptera > Drosophilidae > Drosophila > Drosophila willistoni. The sequence goes on from NW_025814275.1 coordinate 11,349, forward strand.
CCCAATGAAATGGTCGATTTTCCTGTGGGAGTGTTGCTGGCCAATGAGGCAGTGGTGGCAGCGCTGGACAGGGTGGGGCAGGGGGTGTGGCTGCTGGTCCCAGTCATCATTCTGGGATGATTGTACATCCATCTATGCATCCGGCCATGCATCCATCGATGCATCATCATCATCATCATGGAGGTTCACATGCTCCGCCTCAGAATGCCAATCAGAAGACTCTCATGTGAACCAGTTTCGATCCGGAAATGGAGTTGCCCAAATTTCAGAAATGGTTCCAAAAGAATCCCCATCCATCACGCCAGCAGATTCAGACGTATGTGGTGCAATTGAATGCCTTGCAGTCGCGGCGAGGTCGCAAGCCTTTGGATGTCAATAATGTGGTCTACTGGTTTAAGAATGCTCGCGCAGCCCAGAAACGGGCCGAGATGAGGGGCAATGTGACCACGACCATGAGTGCCCTGGGACACGCGGACATGAATGGTTATCTGAGTCAGCATCATGGAGCCCAATTGGAACAGAACTCCAGCTCGAGTGCTGGTAGCCAGCCCAGCATGAGCATGGGCAATCTGTCGGGCATGTCGCATGATTATCTCAAGAGTCTTATGAGCTTGAAATCAGAAGATATTGATACCATGTCACGCATTCCGATGATATGGATGAGGATGCGCCTGTGAATCGGTCAATTGCCGCTCTCACTGGACGGCGATGAGGTGCACGATGACGATGAGGCCACAGCACCCACAAGAGCTAAGAGTGAGTTTAGCGATGTGATCAATGGCAATTTGCGTGAGGACGAACCCCAACAGCAGCAGCAACAGCAGCAGGAGAAATCCAATGATGAGCACAAGGATGACATTTCCAAGGAGCATACGGAAGGTGGACATAACGAGCAGGATCATGAGCAATTACCCGATGATTCGGCTCTCAATCACAAGAATAATGAGAATGAGTTGACCACCCCGAAATGCCGCAGCACACCCAAAGCGGAGGAAGATGATTTGGATATGGATGACGATGACTTGGAGGACAATGACAATGAGAACGATGCCAGTCATTTGGACGATTTTCGTTCACCCTCGCCGGCAATGGATGGTAATTTGGTGGCTGCCTCGCACAAGGATCAACAATTGCCCTTTCCCATGGTACCCAATTCGATGTTCTCGCAATCCTTCATGTACATGAGCCATTATATGTCCAGGCGGCAGAAGCAGCAGGACACACGGCAGCTAATCATCATGCCGCTGCGGCGGCGGCTGCTGCAGCAGCTGCTGCTGGTATGCAACCGAATGCTCTAACCGGGGCCGGGCTCAATCTCTCGAGCATCTCGAATGAGGAGCGTCGCAAAAGGAATCGCACTTTCATCGATCCGGTCACCGAAGTGCCCAAATTGGAGCAATGGTTTGCCATGAACACGCATCCGTCGCACAATTTGATACTCAAATACACCGAGGACTTGAACACCATGCCCTACAGGTGAGCTTCAACGAGCACCCAATCTAGTTAAGACCCTTATCTAACGAATTTCTTGTCCTTTCTTTTTTGTTTGGCATCTTTTTAGGCAAAAATTCCCCCGCCTGGAGAGCAAGATTGTGCAGTTCTGGTTCAAGAATCGACGTGCTAAATGCAAACGTCTCAAGATGTCACTCTATAACAGCAGTCAGTGTGCCCAAATGGTCGGCTTGGGTTCCTTTGTGCCCAAATACGAGGAGAGGGACTAAAAACTGGCATTCTATTAGTTCTTTCCCTGGTTCTCCCAATACTAATCAAAACTAGAAGCATTTCTTATGTACATAGAAAGATACGAAGCAAATAAAATGAAAAAAAACTCCTTTTTATTAAAACTTTAAGTATTATTAGCAACCACAAATACACACACACACACACAGTCCCAGTAAGTGGAATAATTAGCAAAAAAAAAACTAATAAAAAAAAGGAATAATTAGAGAAAACTAGATAAACTACTTATACTTCTAGCCAAATACTAATTTAGTATGTGTTAGATTTAGCATATATATATTATATATATTTGAAGTGAGTTTTCTTTTATAATAACCTGGCTTAAAATCTGCAATGTGCTGTATATACCAACGTCGCCAATGCCTTTGAACATAATAATATTGTTAAAACGTTTTCCAGACAACTTACAGCTAATGTTTTCTTTCTCTAATCATAGTTCTGGTTCACGGTCTTCTGTTGAAACAATCCCGTTGGTTTGTTGATGCATCTTTTGAACATTGATTTGCAAAGTGCCCAGGTTGGCCACACTTAAAACAGGTAACTAACGGCTTATCTCGCTGCGGCGTCGCACCGGGTTTTTGATGCATTTTTTTTTTCTGCAGTCAACGATTTTGTGTCCTGGTTTCCCACAGAAATGACACAATACCGCTGACAATCGTCGTTGTTTTTATAACGGTGAAGAAATAGTTCCATGAACTCGTGCCACTTAACGTTGGCATATGAAATTTGGGTTAGCCACTGGGAAGCACTGCCTTCCATAGCCTCGCTTAACGCCATGATTAATTTGCTTCCTTCAAGGGGCTGCTCCGTTAATATTACATCCGTGATGCAAAGCATTGGCGTCAGCATTATCAGGAAAAATTTTGGCAAGGTGACGACGTTTTGGTTTTGCATCTGTAGAATTATGCGCCATTGTTCCTCTGAAAATGCAGGATGTGATGGTGTTAATTTATAATATTCACTCTAGACTTTTGAATTTCACTTGTACTATTTACTGTATGGCTAGTTCCCGGGGAGGTTCTTGACTGAGCTTTCTAGCCCGAAGCCCCCTTTTATATAGGACCTGACCTAAAGACAGCTCTCAACATTAGTTGCTAAGGTTGCTTAGATGCTCAACCAGGGCTTCAACTGACACACCTGTCAATCTATTGGAACTAACTAGTAGGCTTTGACTTATTAGTCACTTAATCAACACTATCCGACATATATATATATATATAGATACGATATGATTCAAATATAATTTATAATCGCAATGAAAATCATCTTCAACTTTAATTCTTATCAAATATTTCATAATTCTCTCTCTGCAAAATCAACCCTGCTCTATCTCTTTCTCTGTTTCCCACTATATCCCTCTCTCTCTCTCTATTTTCACTTGAGCGTTAAAGTTATTAACGAACCAAAGAAAAGCCAGTTTATGTTTTTTATCTCTATATAATAAATGTTATATACTAAGAATCCGCCTAACTAATTTTTAAGTTCTTGTTCGTTGCACACACAGACACACTTACATACATACATACAAACAACGAAAAACACACAGAGACATATCCACCCAATCGAAACGGTATTTAATACCGAAACAAAAAAAATATCTGTTTCGTTTATGTTTCTTGGCGGAAAAAAACAAACAATTGAAAAAATTAACAATTTCATCTGCAATTAACTTAGCTATATACATACAAAAATGCTAAAAAAAAAAATGTTCCATTAGTTATTTAAGCAGCACCCCTCGCTCTCCCATTTTTCCTCCAGCATTACTACAAAAACTTAAAAAACACAAAATAAGAATAAAAAATAAACTAAATACAAATATAATATGTAATTTATTACCAAGCATAATACCAACACATACACCCAAAATTACACCTACATATATAGGTATATACATACATACATAGATACATAAATAGTTATATATTAAATATTCCCAGCAAATTATTAAATGATTCAATAAATACAATTGTTTGATCTGCCCAGTTGCAGATGGTACAAAACTCCAATGCTCAATAGCATGTGGAGTGGAGTAAGGAAAAGTAAGTCTTCTCCTCTTCGAATTCCAGAAAGAAGTCATTTTTATACCCTTGCAAAAAGGGTATATTAATTTTGGTCAAAAGTGTGCAACGCATAGAAGGAAGCATCTCCGACCATATAAAGTATATATATTCTTGATCAGCACGACGAGACGAGTTCAAGTAGCCATGTCCGTCCGTCCGTCCGTCCGTCCGTCCGTCCGTCCGTCTGGATCAACGCAAACTCTTCCTAGACCGTAAGAGCTAAAGAGCTGAAATTTTGCATGTATCAGCTCGGATTCAGCCGGATCGGATCACTATATCATATAGCTCCCATACAAATGGCAAAGTCACGAACAGTGACTTTTCTTAATAACTTCGTTATTTTCTAAACTATTGTCATGAAATTTAATATTGTTAAGTTATTTATACATATAAACGACTATGCAAAATTTGATCAAGATCGGGTGATTATATCATATAGCTCCCATAGGAACGATCTTTCGAAAACAGTGACTTTTGTCAATAACTTCGTTACTTTTCCCGCGATTGCTTTCAAATTAAACATTTGTTAGTTTAATATATTTGTTAATGACTGTGCCAAATTTGATAAGGATCGGGTAGCTATATCATATAGCTCCCATAGGAACGATCGGTGGAAAACAGTGACTTTGATCAATATCTTCGTTATTTCCTATGCTAAGATTGTAGGCCGTTCTTTCGGACACATTAGCTCTTTTAGCTTAAACGTTTTTCCACTTTGATGGCTATAGGTAAGGAAAAAGTTACCAAAAAAGTTGCAAGGGTATACAAACTTTGACGCGGTCGAAGTTAGCCCCGGCCCTCTGGTTATATTTCGTTTTCATGAGTTAGAAGCTCTTCGTGAGCCATGTAACAGAAGCTTTTAGAACATGTTAATGTAAATACAGTGGTAGAAATTCCGATAATCTTAAACAAATAATATAAGAAATTTTAATATATGCAAATCTAAGTTAACGATGACGTCTCCTCCAACATACTCCCCCAATTGAACGATGAAGTATGACTCCTTCAATTTACATAACGTCATCTCTTAAACGCAATAGAGCAAGTTTGCAGATTGGGCGAAAAATAATTTCTTCAGCATTGCGGTGAAAGATTGTCCTAATAGATGAAAACTAATTGATCCCTTGCTATGTTGATTTCGGGATGCAACCACTTAGAGCGTTCTTGTAATTGATGTACATAGTCGCGCTTCCAGAGTTCCCAGAAGCGTTGCTTGAGATAGGTCACCCTTTGCCAACGAGATAGATAAGAAAGTTTTGAGTCATTTACTACCGGTTCAGGGATCGGATGGGAATATCGCCTATTCAATATCGCCCCCACTTCAATTGCAATCGATTGAAGCTCTTCATACGTCAAATGAGAAGAGGTAAAATTTTTGATGAGCTGAGTCTTCATTGACTTTACTGCGGCTTCCCATAAGCCTCCAAAATGGGGACCACGTGGTGGAATGAAATTGAATTCAAAGCCGGCATTTCGGGTAAATTCCTCCAGATTTTTTGCATTGAGTTCTGAACAGAATTGCCGTTTGCCTTCAAGTTGCGAACATGCTCCGACAAAGTTGGTGGCATTGTCACAATAAATCCTTTGGGGTAAGCCACGTGTCCGATGAATCGCTTCAAACAGAGAATAAAATTATTAGCAGGTCAGAGATTAGTTCTGTATGAATAGCTTTTGAAGAAAAGCAAACAAATATGGCCAAATATGTTTTGTAAGGAACTTTGCTTCGAATGCGGTACGACGTAAGAAATGGTCCACAAGTGAAGATCTTCCATATATTTATAAGTGAAATTATGAGTCTTTGGAAGCAATAACGGCATTTTAGCGTCCAATGGTATGTCAGCCATTGCAAGACGTCATCCAACATCGAATATTTTGAGAACCAATCTGTTCATTTGAGATGAATGGATTTAACCTTTGAAGCTCCGGCTTCAGACTTCGTCCTGCTTGTAATCTAAGAGTTGATTAGAGTTGATGGGTGCATTTTAATCCAATGGAGAACGACAGTTGAATCTGTCCAAAAATATGTTTAGCTGACCAGACAATTGAATTTGTGTTTGATTTTAGTCCATGTTTGGCAGAGTAAAACGGAAGCACAAAGCTCTAAATGAGGTAACTCTCGATCTCGAAGTGATCAATGAAGTTACCGTTGTCCAAGACCCTTGCGTATATGCAACATCCATACGCTCGATTTGAGGCATCCGAAAATCCATGGATTTCACACTTATTTTTTGGTGATGTGTTAATAAATTGATTTACGCGAACCATGTCAAGATTAGATAAATCAGCTTCAAGTTGTTGCCATCTAGTCCGTAAGATCTCTGGCAACGGGTCGTCCCAGTCCAAGCGCTCGATCTACAAGTCTTGGATCAAGATTTTGTAGCGTACTACGACTGGAGCTAATAATTCTAGCAGATCATAGAGCCTGGCCATGATCGATACTATTCTTTGCTTTGTTGGTATTGCAGTTAATGGAAGATCAAATCGAAATAATATAAGATCTTCAGTTGGCAGCCACGACATGCCAAGAGCCTTGGTGACATCACTATTATCAATATTGAGATTATATTCCTAATCTGTTGGTGCCCCACTAAAATTCCACTTTGTCAAATCTAAGCCTGCCTTGGAGAGCATTTCATTCGTCGACGTACATATCATCAGGTAACACTATTCAATTGAAATAATTGAATAGGTTCTTGCGGTGACTTTCTCCACAAGATTTGTTGGAAACTTCTATCCTCAGGTGCGACGAGAAATTGTCTGTACATTTTTGTTATGTCAGATGTAATAGCATGACGATACAAACGAAACGAGAGTAATGTTAGGATTAGATCTTGTTGAATAGTAGGACCAACCATGAGAATATCATTTAATGATTTATTTGATGATGAATTAGACGAAGCGTCAAATACTACGCGAAGTTTAGTTGATGAGCTCTGCGGTCCAAGGACACAATGGTGAGGAATAATGTAATCATTTCCCGATAGCAAATTATCTAACGAAGCTACCTCCATGTGATTCAATTTAAGATATTTATGTAAAAAATCGATGTACATTTCCTTTAATTGGTGTTGAGATGCAAGCCGTCTTTCGAGTTGAAGAAAACGTCTTATTGCACAGGACAATGAGTCTCCAAGTGTTCAGGAGATTCCTTAAAAGGCAACCGAACCTGTATGCGCCCTGAATCCAGGAATTGTGTGTGCACCTGAAAGTGAGTTTCACATGCTTGTTCTTCTGAGGTTAACGAAATATCTTTATTTTGAATTCCACGTATTTCATCCATTTCCCAAAACCTTTCTAATAATATGTTAAGGTCCTGCTGTTGCGTTAAATTACATGTGTAGTGTTGAGTTGATTGCGGTTCAGCAATCTTACCCCCCGCGATCCATCCTAATGCAGTTTCCACTAGGTGAGGAAGACCAATTCCTAAACTAATTTTACGCGTCTTAAGTAGATCAAAAAACTCCTTTACGCTAAGCAATAAATCTACCTTTCCGGGCTTATAAAAGAATGGGTCGGCTAACTCAATTTCTTTGGGAATGGCCCAATTTGACACATCTAGTCTCTACTCAGGCTGAGGTAGAGATATAGATTTAGTCACGATAAACTCCATATTCCATTCATCTGGAGATATTCTTGAACGAATTTTGGTAGATACGGAATGTTTCATATGTGTACGTATTTCACCGATTCCAGCAATCTCATAATGATCGTAACGAAACGGAAGCTGAAGCCTTTTGGCTAAGCACGAATCGAGAAATGATTTTGCGAGCTGAAACCCACCAAGTTTGTTGTTTAAGATTAAACATCGTGTTCATCTGAAATGGCTTCACCAAATCAGATGCACCAAGAAATATACAAAACGAAACAAAAACATAACACATAACATATGACAATTATTGCTTAAAACCAAAACATGCATCCACACTCTGTGGAAAACACTTAAGATTGTAACAGCGGCGCGGTATCAAGTGGCCAACGCTGAGCATGAAATATTAACAATTTTCAACCCCCGAAAACATGGGTCATTAGAATAAGTATTTTTAAGAACAATTGTCGCCTAGAGTCTAAGAATTCATTTATATACACAACAATTCTGTAAAATCAGTTCATATTTTGTATTCAACGAATGAAGACTGGGTTATTTTCCTTCTCCCGGAATCCCTATTCATTGTTCATTTGAATAAGAACTATTGCTGTTGGAAGTAATCCCCGCCGAGCGTGGCGAGTTAACATTGATGTTGAAAATGTTTTACTTTCGTCATGTATATTATGAATGACTAGCTGGCCCGGCAAGCGTTGCTCTGCCCCCTTTTTTACTTGCTGGCGAATTAAATGTTTAGTTCATCCATTAAATGTTCGACGTGGCAATTTTAAAATTTTTTGCTACGCACTTAACTTAGTTTAATACCAGGGATTGAAAATACTATGCTACGTCGGAGTTTTTTTTTTTTGCTCCCGCTACTGCTCTGATTTCGAAGGGCTACGTAGCATAGCAGAGAGCACAAACGGAAAACGATTGCTCTTCTGCTCTGCTCCGTAGCATACATCGTCGGAGCACAGAGCAATAGCAAGAGCAAAAAATTTTCGATACGCTATTTATAGTTGTAGCAGTAGCACAAGCATTAAAAGCGAGATGAGAGCGGAGCAAACAAAATAAATTTTTGTGCTACTGCTACGGAGCATTTCCTTTTCTGTTACTCTCGTAGCAATTTCGTAGTCGCTCTCGTAGCAACTTCGTAGTCGCTCTCATAGTAGATCTGTACTAGAGGTGGGCCTGGGCCGAATGTTACATCCAACCCAACTCAGCCCATGGGCATAAAATTTCACCCGCACCCGAAAGCTAAAACAAATTTGGACATTCAGAGGAAACTGTAATTCTACAAACTGGGAGCACAACAGAGATAAATCCAACATGCAAGTTAAGATGGACAAGAGGGTATAGCGGATGCATCTGCAATATTAGCAGTGGCCACGATCGCTGGGTAACATGAGTCAGCCAATGTAATTTCTGTTGAATTTGATCATTTATTTCATTCACATTTGAGTTCGTTGGTGCTAAAATTGCGCGATCACTCAGCCAATCCTGATTTGTATAGTTTTGAACTATGTTTGGAAACACGTGATCAATTAGTTCTTCTTTTGATGGCAACATTATGCAAAAGTTGTTTGGTAACGTGATAAAGCCATTTAAATCCCCTCCAATTTCGCCATCACCAATCTGAAGAAGTTGCTCCGAAAACTCACGTGCTGCTGGATTATTTTCAAGACGCACACGCATATTTATGTTAAGCGATAACTTTTGAACATTTCTCCAAAGAAATGAACTTTTCAAACATGCATTAATTTCATCAGCTGGAGTTGATTTGGGAATGACGGGCAGCGTTTGTCGAAAATCACCAGATAGCAATATTAATGCACCTCCAAATAATTTTTGATTGCCCCGTGATTGCAATTCAATGCTTGCAAAGATTTTTTATGGGCCATCGGACATTCATCCCATAAAATAATTGCTGCTTGTTGCAAGACTTTTGCCATTCCTGAATTTCTTGAAATATTACACATTGGAGTCTCAACCGTTAGCATGTTTAATGTCAATTTTAAAGCGGAATGTGCAGTTCGGCTTCCATCCAATGGAATATATGCTATAATCAATTGTGCTATCATAATTATGAGCCGCCAATTCCATGATGTTGTCAACCGTGTTCGCATTACGTCTACGAAATTCTCTAACAACTTTGGCGTTTCGTGTTCGTCTACCAGTATTTGAACGTCTTGGAAGTGGCATTTTGAATGTGGCTTATATATAATTCACTTAATTTTTTAAATTCTAAGCTCACTTCTCTTATTGAACGCAAAAAATTGACGAATACCTCTAACGTATAGTGTTGTATAAAACTGGTGTTATTCATTCATTTTAAAACGCCTTTAGTTAATTGGTTAAACTGAAAATTAACTTTCTTTTGGAAAAAAACCCTTCTTTGGGCCACAACGAACATTTACAAAAAATGGGCAAAATTGTTTGATTCCTGAATGACTTATTAAATTACAAAAAAACGGCTTACAATTTTATATATATAGATTTGTTGCGATTGATGATGAATAGAAGGTCCATCTAGTTGATAATTTCCCTGAATCCTTATGCATGTTTGTGTGATGTAAACCTCCACAATGACGACATCTATTCAATTAGGGTAACAGTGTCTGCCTTTTTCATGCTAGCAATGTTAAATAAACTTGAAATATGTTCTACGAAGATAAGAACTTTCTTGTCATATCGCTCGTTGAGGCGATCTAGGGCTTTGGGATAATTTTCGTCTGATACTTGAAATGGCGAGACTACGCTTAGAGCTTGGCCAGATAGACAACTTATTAGATAGTTAGTGTTGGTGTTTGATTATATAAAATAAGCTAACATTAAGACAATTATAATATAGAACAAATAGAAATGTATGTCAATTAAGTATGTAACCCGATTATAGATATCGATGGCTCATCAGTCATAAGTAGATCTGATATGGTCAGCAGTAAACAATAAAGACCTAGTTAATCAATAAAAACGTACTTTGCTGACCTAACACTATGTCAGAACTATGCACTGGTGAGCTCGCTATCTTGTACTTTAAAAGAAATGCATTATTCTTAGTAAGATCAGATACCAATTGTAGCTACATCGGGTGTGCATCGCTGTGTCTTTGGCACCCATCTCTACCTTTGTAATCTCACTCCGAGGTCCACCCAATTTATGTGTTGGTTGCGACAACCTTTAGTCACTGGCTTATGTGCTAGTGCCTATATATATATATAAAAAAATAAACATTTAATAACTTCAAGAAACACTAACGTCTTTCATTGAACATTTTGAAGACCCCGACATTGGCGGCTCCAAGTTAAAAGAATAACAGACTTGGTGAAACCGTCATCAAGCGAGAACATTTGGTCAACTCAGGCGACCAATCTCTCAACAAAAAGGAAACTGGTCAACTAGGCGACTACTTTCTTTGCACGCTTTGGACACGACAATCCTAAGCGAGGGCACAAATTGATGAACATCTCACATCAATCTGGGGTCCCGACTAAAAACATCGCAATTGATTAACTTGGCAATCATTGCGTAGCCACCTTGGCGAATAAAAAAGATTTATTGGAAAACTAGGAGTTGGTTTTCCGCAACGGGGTAGCAGTGCATACCCATTGAATAAAAGTAGGCGATCACCTTATAAAAAACATTTAACAACGATTTGTATCAACGAGGCGACCAAATCATAAAAAGTTATTTTTATATAAAATCCCGGGTAGTACGCACGATTATAGATTTTGGCATTGATCAGCAATTTTTTAAACAAAGAAAAGAAACTCAAAAAATTGGTTTCACTGTCGTGGCAGTTATCAGTGTAAAAGAATAGGTATATTGGAAATAAAAATAAAACTATTGTTAAAACACTAATCAAAAGGCAACTTCGATTTATTTCTTATTCTTATTTGTGCTATACTTGACCAATTTTAGGAACGAGTCGGAGCGTTCCCTGTCTTTGACAAAATAAATAAACTCCCATCGGGTCAAGTACTAGTACAGATAAGCAATTACATAAGAATATAAAATAACATGGAGGAGTTTTATAAACAGCAGACAGAACGAGGAGAGGCAATCCAGGCCTTTATTCGGAATACCAAAAAAGATTCTTTCGCCAGGAAAACGAAGCCATCTTATTTCGAGGAGAAACTTGAGCTCCTGGAATACATGTGGGAGAACTTCGAGAAAAGTCATCAGGAGTTGATGGACAAATTAAATAACATGCCAACTGAAGATGACTACTTTGTAACGGACTATTTCAGCAAAATGAAGACGGTTGTATCTAATATAGTGGAAGATTGGAAGGACCATTTGGCAAAAATAAAGCTAGAGAGGGAAGCTCGCCAACGAGAGGAAGAGCGAGTCATGATCAAACCACTGGTTCGTAAGCAAAGTGCTCTGCTGGAGTCATTGTCCAGGACATTAAGACAAATTGTGCCTGAAGATAAAATGACTTACAAATCGGTAGTCGAAAAATTATGGATGCAAATTGAAGAAATCCATTATGAGATTCATCGGCTAGCTGAAATTCCAGCCGAAGCCGGATATAATATAGCTACGTTTGTGGCCGCAGAAAATACAATGCTGAAATTCTGTGTGGCACCAGCAGAAAATGTAGTGATACAATCACCACCTGTATTGCAATCGATACAATCATTGCAACTACCCAAAATTCCCATTCCAAAATTTGATGGGGATAATCTGAAATGGCAACAATTTCATGACATCTATAAAAAGGTGGTTCATGAGTCAAATGTATCCACGATAGAGAAAATGTGGTACTTAAAATCAAACCTTTCTGGAGAAGCAGAGAGATTGATACGGCACCTGGAATTAACAGAAGCCAATTACAACACTGCTTGGTCAGTGTTGCAGGAACGTTTTAATAACAAACGAGTTCTAGTAACAGCCATACTGGCAAAGCTGTTTGATCACCCAAATGTGGGAAATGACGCAGCTTCTTTGCATGATTTTTGAATCATTGCAAGCCTTAAAAAATGTAGGGGTCAATATGGAATCGTCAGATGCTGTCATAATGTTTCATATGACAAGAAAATTGGATAGATTCAACCACGCACTATATGAGCAATCTCTTTCAAACACAAGGGATCTGCAGGAAGTAAAGGACTTCCTATCCTTCTTGGAACAGCGCTTCCTAACATTAGAGGCGATTGGGAAACCAAGAAACGAAAATCGCAGCATTGAAAAACCAAGTCCAAGGAAGACATGCGCAACAGCATCTGGGACCAACAGTACCCTGTGTGCTTTCTGCGAAAGAGCAAAGCACAAACTCTTCCAATGTGAAAAGTTCAAAATCAAGTCCGCAGCAGAGCGGCTTAATTGGGTGCAGAGACACAAATTGTGTGTCAATTGCTTCAAGCCGGACCATATGGCAAAAAATTGCTCTTGGAGGGGATGCTTTAAATGCGATAAAAAACATAACACAATGTTGCATTTAGAAACAGGCAACCAAATTGCTACATCTGCTTCTGCAGCTTCTGCGTATGGAATTGGCAGAAAATACACCCTGTTGGCAACGGCCAAGGTAGTGGTAAAAAGGATCAATGAAAGGAAAGGAGAATTTCGAGCACTCCTGGATAGCGGCTCTATTTCCGGACCACTATTTCTGCATGGACCACAACGTGGCTGCCCAGCACCATTTAAGCCTACAGAGCACACGATGGATACCGCTGAGAAGAAAACCAAGGTATTCAGCATGGTGACTGCCACGGCAAACAACAAGAGTGAATGGATATATACGGTAAATCACAGAAATTCGTTTTACCGGCTACAGCGAATAGTGGCGTATGTGCTACGGTTTTGTCGCAAGCAGAACAGGAAACCAACGGCTCAGTTAGAGTTGGAAGAGTTGGACCAAGCACGGAGAATGATCATTAAGCAAATTCAAGAAACAGGATTTGCATATGAATTACGGCACTTAAAGAAACGACCTGATCAACCGCTAGATCGCAAAAGCACGGTGGCAACATTGCCACTAATACTGGATGAAGATTCAATCATACGAGTAGCAACTAGGCTACAACAAGCACCAGTATCAACGGAAACAAGGAATCCATATCTCTTGCCGTATAATGATCCGGTGGTAAAAATGATGCTACGGAAACTTCATGAAGAGAATCTTCATTGTGGACATGACGCACTACGCGGAATAGCTTGGCAACAGTACCACATCATTAAGGTGAAACCGATGGTCCGGAATGTGATCCAGGGCTGCGTAGTATGCACCAAGTACCGGCCTCAGTTCTTTAAACAAGTCATGGGCGACTTACCTGAGCATCGGGTATCTCAGAATAGACCCTTTCTCAATGCCGGAGTAGACTATTGTGGACCATTCTGGATCCACCATAAGGTTCGAGGAAAATGTCCCGACAAAGCCTACATTGCAGTATTTGTATGCTTTGAAACCAAGGCAGTACGCTTGGAGTTGGTCGGAGACCTGTCCACCTCCTCATTTGTGGGCGCGCTTCAGCGCTTTATTGGGCGCAGAGGAAGATGCCAGACATTATACTGCGATAATGCAACAAACTTTGTTGGAGCAAACAACCAACTTAAGGAACTGACCGATGCAATACACTCAGAAACGGCAGCAGGTAGTATCAAGGAATTTTGCAATCAAAAAGAAGTGCAATTTAAGTTCATACCACCACGGTCTCCACATTTCGGAGGATTATGGGAAGCTGCGGTAAAGTCCGCTAAGCATTTACTGTTGAAAAACGTATCGACAGCAAACTTAACGTTCGAACAACTGTCTACCATCATTGTCAATGTTGAAGCAGTGCTGAACTCTCGTCCGTTAACGCCAAACTCAGACGATCCCAACGACTTAACAGCTCTAACCCCAGGCCACCTATTGATTGGAGAACTATTAGTAGCCCAACCAGATGCAGAGCCAATAACACAGCGATCGATTCCAGAGCAATGGGAATTAGTGCAACGGCCTGAGCATACATTCTGGACACAATGGTCTCAAGAGAACCTACAAGAATTGCAGGGTACATCCAAGTGGAAAAAACCATATAACAATGTCAAAGAAGGCATGATGGTAATTCTAAAGGAGGATAATGTGCCAATTTTGCAGTGGCCAATTGGACGAATTGTTAAATTATATCCAGGCCTGGATGGATACGTCCGCGTGGTAGACGTTAAAACAGCCAGAGGCACCTACAAGCGGGCTATCCATAAATTGGCCCCCTTGCTTAGAGAGACGGCGACAAAACGTAAAGTCGAGGCAGATGACACAGAATCGAATTCCCAAAAAGACCCTGGTATCGAGGACAACGCAGAACCAAAAACAAAAAAACGCTTATCAATCGGTCTGCCACAGTTGGCAATGACGATCTGCCTAATGCTGTTGTTATTGCCTATAGCATTTGCTCAAAGAACTAATATAACTCGATTCAACCCCAAACCAGGCATATACTATGAAAGTATTGGCACAGGAAGGATGGCAACGTCTGACTGGACTATTGTGGCATTCTACGATCTCGAACCATATTGGGCCGACCTGAAGACATTTTCAGACGGAGTAGTAAAGGTTGGAGAAATATGCGTGTTAATGAAGGTTCCAGAGGCATGCACCGCAATGCAGAGGCACTTCGAGCATGTCAACTCAGAGCTACGGGCAGGAAATGATCTCCTTCACATAGAACGCCAACGACGATCGCCTTTAGATATAATTGGGAACATTGCGAACGGCTTATTTGGTGTGCTGAACTCAAAGTATGCAACAGAGATGTCAGGCACCATACGAAAGGTTAAATCAAATGAAGATTACTTATTGAACTTGCTGCAAAATCAGACATCTGTAATTGATTCAACGATAAATATCATTAAGCGAGATGAAGCCACAATTGAAAATCAGATGAAACTAATGGAACAACAAATGAACGACATGACCAAGGTCCAGGACAATGTGGTAAAGGCATTGCAATGGTATATCACGCTAACTACTCAGATGACAGTTATTGCAGGGAATTTGCAACGAATTCAAACCGAAGTTTCCCGAGTATTTACAGATGCCCATCATAGCAAAATAAGCCCGTTACTACTATCACCAGGCCAGCTTCGGGAACATCTGAACCAACTGAAGAGACATCTTCCATTTGGTTTGGATTTGCCAGTTCCAGATAACGACGTCTTGCAATTATATGGCTTAATGAAGGCACAAGGCACAATCGCAAACAATCATGTGATATTTAAGGTCACATTTCCATTAGTGGCAATGCAGGCAGTGCGACTGTTTAACCTGGTACCCATTCCAGCAATTGGAACTCATGGGATTATAATCATGAACATTAAAATTCCCATCATTGCTGTCAACAAGGAACAGAATCAATACATTGGGCTCTCAAGAGCCGATTTGGAACAATGCCATCAGCTCAACAACGAGCAATATATTTGTTTTCATAAACAAACGACGTTTTCGGCTAATAGCAACTGTGAGTTCCTGCTATTCAAAAACAGAAAATCATCAACTTGCCAAATACAACACACAAACAGATCATTCATGTGGTACGACATGTATCAAAAAAATCAGTGGCTTTTTGCCACCACTAGACCAATTGAACTCGCAGTGACCTGTGACGATAATATACAAGGTGTCACTATTAAGAAGACTGGATTGTTAACTCTAGACCCGACGTGTACTGCTAGGAGTTCTGCTATACGAATAACAGGTCACCGTATAACTACGACAGACACAATGAAATTGTCATATGTCCGATTTGGCAACTTCAGCATTGGCCCAACAAAAGTAGCGCCAACAACAACACAATTCACAAAGATGCAGCTAAGCTACGACGAACTAAGCAACATTCAAGGAAAACTGGAAACTAAGCAAAACTGGAAATTGCCAGAAGACCCCAGCCAGCCGGCTCACCATGTTATAGTTTCCTAAGGTAGCGCTAACAATACCATTGGTTCTTGTGATGGTATATGGAATAAAAAGATGCTCACAGCCCCCAAGACACAATGGTCCAGAGCAGACAACCGTGAGGATCGTCAATCCCATACCGAGCAATTTTGCGGTCAACGTTGGATAACGTTGAACAGGTGTTCAACGGCCGGGAGTATGTTGGTGTTTTGATTATATAAAATAAGCTAACATTAAGACAATTATAATATAAAACAAATAGAAATGTATGTCAATTAAGTATGTAACCCGATTATAGATATCGATGGCTCATCAGTCATAAGTAGATCTGATATGGTCAGCAGTAAACAATAAAGACCTAGTTAATCAATAAAAACGTACTTTGCTGACCTAACACTATGTCGAACTATGCACTGGTGAGCTCGCTATCTTGTACTATAAAAGAAATGCATTATTCTTAGTAAGATCAGATACCAATTGTAGCTACATCGGGTGTGCATCGCTGTGTCTTTGGCCCCCATCTCTACCTTTGTAATCTCACTCCGAGGTCCACCCAATTTATGTGTTGGTTGCGACAACCTTTAGTCACTGGTTTATGTGCTAGTGCCTATATATATATATAAATAAATAAACATTTAATAACTTCAAGAAACGTCTTTCATTGAACAGTTAGATTTGTCAACATTGGACAATGAGTTGTCTTCATGTACCATATTTGTAAATGAATTTTTTGAATTCCCCATATTTGCCGTCGAATTTAGGTAATTTGAGGGATGGAAGCCGATTATGATGTCCCCCATGATAAGTCGATGAATTAAAGAAACTAAGTTCTTCTGGATTTTCCCTTTTACTTGCGCCAATGCGCCGTAATATGAGTGCCTTTGTTTCGATAAAAAGATTTTCTATCTCTGCCCGATTCGCGTCTGCTGGATCTAGCTTCTCAATATTGGTTAGAACTTGTAATGCCTGTTTAAAATACGACTCAACAATTTGAGACTGACAATATAATATAATAGGGTCATTTTCAAGATCGATTCTAGCTCTTAAACTTTGAATATTAGATTGCAGTTGATTCCGTTGTTGTCTGAGAGGTAGAAGCTGCGTTTCATTTGGTGGAGACATTTTGGGCCCTTAACGAACGAAATGTAGCAAGTTAGAAATGAATTAAACGTGAGCTAAACTAGTTTTAGTTTTAATAAAAACACTCAAATGCATTAAGTTTCACTCAAGAGCTTAATAAGAGAGCTTTAATATGTAGATCGTTTGTCTATATGACAGTTTGAGTACTTACTCCGCTGTGCTTAATACTTAGCACGTGTTAAAGCTTACGAGTGTTTTACATGTGAGTGTAAAGCATGTGAAAGCTTTACGATCGCTAATGAGTAGCAATTGAGTCAAAATTTGAGTGGAAATTGATAATGTAAATTTACACTCTCAAGTTGACTTAGGTTATGATAGGGCTCCACGTAAATATCCACGATGATATGTCTTGCAAAAGCCAATGATGAAGAAGTCCTATGACGACTATCCAAGATGATTATGTAATGATGAAGAAGTCAAATGATGAATGTGATGATGATGTAAGCTGAAAAGTCCAATGATGACTTTCCAAGATGATGTAACGATGAATGCAATATAATGAACGAATAAACGACTTTATATAGTTTTTAAGTTTTTATGTTGGGACTTGCGAAGTGCAAGATCCTGTCACGGTCGCCAATGTTTGATCTGCCCAGTTGCAGATGGTACACAACTCCAATGCTCAATGACATGTGGAGCGGTAAGCGGTAAGGAAAAATAAGTCTTCTGCTCTTCGAATTCCAGAAAGAAGTCATTTTTATATTTCGTTTTCATGAGTTAGAAGCTCTTCGTGAGCCATGTAACAGAAGCTTTTAGAACTTAATGTAAATACAGTGGTAGAAATTCCAATAATCTTAAACAAATAATATAAGAAATTTTAATATATACAAATCTAATTTAACGATGACGTCTCCCCTCCAACAACAATTTTAAATGTCAAATTTAAACTAAATAATTTAGTTTTCTTTTCTATGGATTTCTTTTTGAAATCTGAGCTAAAAAATGTCTAACTTTGCTATTGGAAAAAA
Organism: Drosophila willistoni; assembly: GCF_018902025.1. NCBI lineage: Eukaryota > Metazoa > Arthropoda > Insecta > Diptera > Drosophilidae > Drosophila > Drosophila willistoni. The sequence continues at coordinate 29,721 of NW_025814275.1, forward strand.
AGCACGTTAGCTGGAGGAATAGAAAAGGTTTTCCAGGTTGCCACAATTCCGACTACTAAAAAGTTGCACAATTTGTTGTTGTTTTTTTCTGCATTTATATTTATTAAAATATTAAATCACTTGGTTTCTGTGCTCATCCTTTATATGAACGACAGTTTGTACATATACATGTCGGTGTGTGTGTGTGTGCAAGTGCTGCCATTACTCCTCTAGTGGCCAAATTTCTGAAAGTCCCATTCACGATTATCCAAGGGGCAAACTTGACGGGTCTTCAGCCAACGTGAAATGCAATGGAAATGGAAGGCATGATGAACCACTCTTCGGTGGTTATCGATCCCTTATTCGCCTGGCATTCAATACACAGATCCATGATATGGTTGCGGAAAATGGCAAAATTGTCGACAACGATGTCCCAAGCCCAAAGCGCTACAGCATTCCACTTCTTGACCTCAAAACGTTTCTTCTCGCCTGTATTGCTGCTGGACGGTGCCTCGAGAGCATCAATTTCTTCTTCGTCAACTTCCATTGTAAATTAAATCGAGTTAATTTAATTGCGGATTAAACTTCTTTCTCGACAAAAGGTGACAAAGCAATAAAAGGTATAACTATAACTGATTGCTGGGAATAATATCAATCTAATATCAATTCATCGATTAATTAAAAAAATATAGAAAATACAACTGATCGATGTTGCCATTCAGATTGCTGCTCGATATATTGCCATCACTAGACCTATCGGAACTCAGATTGACAGAAAATAGGTGCAAATTACTCACTTTTGCTCATCACTGTGCGTTTTTTCAGTTTTACTCTTTTCGAAAGTTTTTTATGTAATTTATGAGTATAAGTTTGAAACTCATCTTAATTTTAACTTAAATGTGCAATTTGTTAACTTTGGTTTTAGAAATGATATTTTTTAGTTTTTGTGAGCTTACAAATTCTGATATAAATATCGATATATCGATGTGATATATCAACAAATGATGGAAGTATCGGGTAGGCAAATATTATTTTTCCAGCACTAGTAAGTTGGGTTGGGTTCAGCCGGTGGATAAACTATCGATTGAAAATATCGATAAAAATTAGAAATAAGACGACACCACAATATCTTATGGTATCGTTAAATGCCCATCACTCTTATTTTTTTGGAAATCATCGTAGGCGATGCAAATATTTTGACAGCTGATTTTTCCATGTGCCTAAGAAATTTGTTAACTTTTTCATTCTTTGTTCAGCTGTGGTTGTGCCTAGACCGTAAGTAAATCAGTAAATCATTAAATTTTCTTATTATTCGTAAAACGTATCGAAACAAAAAATAAATTATTTTTTCAACGGGTATGTCTATAAGCTTTTTCTTGCTGAAGTAAAGTAAGTAAATGGGAATTGTGTATAAATTTCTTACAGCAAACAAGATAATAATTCCTAACTTGTACCAATAAGAAGAGGATTTCTTTTCCGATTTTTCCTTGTGATTTAGTAATAAGGATAATATGTTGTTGTTGCCTAGAAAATCGAATTTCTAGGACATCTTGATTTTTCATTTTTCTTAAATCATTTCAAGAACGAATTTTTACCCTAACGGGTAAGTCTATTAGGTAATCCATTACCTACATATGTATGTAAGTATGTGTAAAATATAAATGTTTCATTAAAACTGTTTCAGCAAATAATATTAAATCTGTTTACTGGTATCACCAGAGCTTGTCCTTAAATTTGGCTTCGATTTTGCGTCAATGCCAGGTAGCTATGGGGTAAGTTAAAGTTATCCCCCATTTTGGCTTTAAATCTTCCTTACTATATGAATTCCATCAAGAAAATTAGTCCAATGGCTAGAATTTTGTCAACTCGTGAAGTCTATTATTGAGCGGATAACTGGATCCAACGGATACGACACCCAATTTTTACCACGATGACTAGGATTAATCGATAATGCTTCGTTTCTTCGTTTTTCCTTAGTATCCTTACAATCTATTGAGAAAAACTTTTTTTTTTCAACTCGTAACGACTGTGCTGCAATCCAAAACATTGGGCACTACAAAGAATGGGAACTCGGCCGATTCATCTACATCTGAAAAATGTTCATCCAGATCTTAAGTTTTCATTAATTACCCGTTTTATTTTCCATAAAATATTCCAAGATCTATATATAACGTCGTTATAATGGCTTCAATCTTCGTTATTGTTGTCATTGGCAGCTTTCGAGATGATTGTTTCCAGAAGTTATTTCGTTGCAAAACTCATTATCCTTACAACTGGTATGTCTCATACCTCTTTGCCTAAGATCTTTAGCTTTTACCCATAAGTAAATCTGAATTTTATACAAATTTCATACAGCAAAAGTGATTGAATCTGCTTACAGGTATCACCACATCTTATCCTTACACAAAGGTTTCATATGGCCTGATAGATGGGTATAATATCCATATAATTATACCCTTGCAAAAAGGGTGTATTAATTTTGGTCAGAAGTGCGCAACGCATAGAAGGAAGCATTTCCGACCATATAAAGTATATATATTCTTGATCAGCACGACGAGACGAGTTCAAATAGCCATGTCCGTCCGTCCGTCCGTCTGGATCAACGCAAACTCCTCCTCGACCGTTGGAGCTACAGAGCTGAAATTTTGCATGTAGGCTTGTATATACAGCAGGCGTTGTATATCTCGGATTCAGCCGGATCGGATCACTATATCATATAGCTCCCATACAAATGGCAAAGTCACGAACAGTGACTTTTCTTAATAACTTCGTTATTTTCTGAACTATTGTCGTGAAATTTAATTTTGGTGAGTTAATTACACATATAAACGACTATGCCAAATTTGATCAAGATCGGGTGACTATCATATAGCTCCCATAGGAACGATCTTTCGAAAACAGTGACTTTTGTCAATAACTTCGTTACTTTTGACGTGATTGCTTTCAAATTAAACATTTGTTAGTTTAATATATCTGTTAATGACTATGCCGAATTTGATAAAGATCGGGTTACTATATCATTTAGCTCCCATATGAACAATCGGTGGAAAACAGTGACTTTGATCAATATCTTACAATTAGTTTTTTCCTATGCTAAGATTGTTGGCCGTTCTTTCGCAAACATTAGCTTTTTTAGCTCGAACGTTTTTCCACTTTGATGGCTAAGGAAAGAGCTACCATAAAAGTTGCAAGGGTATACAAACTTTGACGCGGTCGAAGTTAGCCCCGGCCTTCTGGTTTTTTATTTTAATTTGATTCGTTCTCCAAAGGTTATGAAGATCTTAGTTTCATTATACATATATAGAAGTAACAAATTAAAGTATGTACTTAGTATACTTTGTTGCATGTAACGTTGAACATCACAAGGAGTGTTGAGCAGATGTTCGTTCATAGTGTTGGCCGAGTACGCGATAGGTTCGGCTAGGGTCAGGTCGGCTGGGAGTGGGTTACACGATAGAGATTAGCCAGAACTATAGTAACTCACATTCGAAACAGACGTAAAATTTTAAATTCGCGTACTTAAGGACACCAAGGGATAAGAAGAAAGAAAGAAGGCCTGAGGAGACCAGAAACAAGAACACGTTAAACTATGTAGTATCAGGAGGCACACATGTTGGTTTATGTCATGATATCCTATAGGCCTATCATGTGAATGCCCACCCTACCATGATCCTCGGGCCACGTCTGAATTTGAGGATCCCTCCAACATGTCTTACGGCCTCTTTTTATCTCTCAGTCGGTTGCATGGTTCCCCAAAATTTAACGATTATAGGGAGTTCATTTCAAAGAACAATAGTTTTATTAATTTCAAAACTTATGAACAAGGCAGGATTCATTTCCTAATTTAATTAATTCTTAATATCTCTTTCGGAAACAAACGAACTTAATATAATTAAATATTCGATTTTCTCGATAAGGAAAAAAAGATATTTTTCGTGAGTTAAGTAACGTACTTTATTATTTGAAAGAAAACTTAGAACTGAGTACAAAAATGTCTTATGGTTATATTTATAGCTAAATTTGGGAGCCCTTTGGTGGCGTGGTTGATATTTCGACGATTTGATTGGTCCGATTTTAAGTGCTGAGTTAGCGTTCTCACGCCTTTGGTTGTTAGGGGGACAATTATTATTTCAAGTGTTCAATTGTTTATGTTAGTTTTTATGGATTAGCGTTCATACGCTTTGGTTTTGAGGGGGACAATTATTACTTCAAGTGTTCGATTGTTTATGTTAATTTTTATGGATTAGCGTTCATACGCTTTGGTTTTGAGGGGGACAATTGTTTACGTTATGATTTTTAGGGGCCGAAATATTTATATGTTATTGGGTATTGGAGTCGGATATATGACTCCCCCATCCTAAAGAAAATAGCCTGTCCTCAGGCGGATACATTGGGATATAGCGAGGGGTTTTTCTCAGCTGTAAATATTGGAGTATCAATTTTGTTTATAATTTGGGACTCGATTTTTTCAACAATTGGGGTTTCGGTTATGCCTGTGGGACCACGATTGTTATTTGATCGGAAATGCTTAATAATTAATTTTTGTGGCATTGCCTTAAACTTATAGATTAAGTATGTAATCAAACTTATTATAGTAAGTATAAAAGTGGTTAATGTAATAGTTTGAAATGCAGTATAATATTTCGTATGTTCATTAATTATCTCTTTTGTTTGGATAAAGGAAATAGGTTCTAGCCTGGTGATATTGTTTGTTACATAAATGCTTTGGCTATAGTCAAGTAATGAGTTTATTATTGATATTTCGTTTAGTTGTAAGGCACAATCGTAAATTTTTATTATGTTATTGCCTTCTATTATTAATTCGTTGTTTACGCAATTTTGATTAAGTTTAGTTTTTGGTAGATTCCATGTTACAATTATGTTTGGTTCAATGTAATTAGTTTGAAAATTCTTATATGTCTTAGTGTATTTACAAGTGGTTGGGATTTGATTTAAAATGCCTATTATACATTCGTTAGTTTCTATTTGTTTTGTGTTTTTATTGAACAAAGTGTTGTTATTAAAATAGTATTTATCGTATGAATTTTCTGTCAAAATATTTTTATTCTCGTCTGGATAAGGAAGTATCTCAAAGATAGGGGTTTTTATTACTTCTTGAGGAATGTTTGAAATGATAAATATCTCGTTTGAACTTGGTTTAAGCCAGGTGGAAGTTTTTGTATTCAATAGTTTTTCCGAATTAACATGACTTAAGTGATTATGTTTTAAAAGTTTTGGGTTGAAAATTCCTAATCTAGTGAGCTGCATGCCCATTTCTATGTCTTCAATGTATTCTGTGAAATGCTCAAATTAAAGATTAGGACTTCTAATCTTACTTCTTTTTCTTTTTCTTCCCTGAGGCTGTTTATTACTTCTAAACCTTTATTAACAGTGTCTATTACGTAATTTAGTTCGTTTGCTTGTACGCTATTGCTTTCAAGATTATTTATTTTTTCTTCTAATTCATCTTTATCTTCCTGATCAAGAGTACCAAAAAGATATTTGTATATTGAACCAATTCCGTTAATTAGTCCTCGTTTGTTACGTTTTACAATGTGTATTCCATTAATTTCCCTACTTAGTTTTTCTGTTAAGTATTGAATATGGATTAGGTTTTTAAATTCTTGTGCTTGTTGCATTAAATTATTATATGTAATGTCTATTAGAGTTAAATTCACTTTTAAATAATGATATTCAAAGTTTGTCGGTAAATCCATGGTTCCTGTTTTAAATATTAAGTAACCGTTTGGTGCTTTTACTGGGTTTATGTCAATGGATTGACTGCATGTTGATTTTAATGTTAAGAATAGCATGATGTATAAAAAAGTCATCTTGAGTTGTTGACCTGTAATTAATTAATTGTCGTATTTGCTTTTATTAACTTTCTTTTTCTTCTTGAATTTTGATTTGTAGTGTGTAACTTTTTGTCCTCTATTTCTTTCTTCAAAATGTTTCTCGTCTAACTGATTTATTTCTCCTGTCTTTTTGAATGGATTTGTCGTTTTTGACTTTACTAGTGGTGCTTGTTTAAATCTAGTGTCGATTTCGAAGTCGTGTCTATCTTCGTTTAAATTGTTTATTTGATGTATTTTTCTTGTTTGGGTATTATAGTCGGGGGATCCTGCATAGATAAAAATGTCCGCTGGTGTTCGGTTAGTTGTTTTATGTCTCGTCTTATGGTTGTATACGTAGAGAATTTTTTCAAATTTAAGTAATTTATCTTCGATGTCATTTTCACTATTTATAATTCTGAGTTTTTCATTTACTGTTTTATGGAATCTTTCTACATCTGAGATGCCGTTTTTACTTGATGTGATTTCTAACTTTACATTTTCTTCTTGTAGCCAATTTTTTAGTGCTATACACAGAAATGCTGAATCTTTGTCTGATTTTATTTCTATCGGTTTGCCCATTTCAGTGAATACTTTCATAATTGCTCTCTTGGTTTCTAACCAATCTCTAGACTTTACTTCTACAAGTGTTGCAAATTTCGAGTAAATGTCAATGCATGAGAGGAATTGTAAATTGTCGATCATGTAAAAGTCCATGACGTATTTTTCTCTGATATTAAAAAGTTCTGGTGTTATTTCAAAAGTTAGTTTTGTATTTCTATTTTCTGTCTTTGCGATATTGCATACTGAGCATTCATTAATAATGTTTTGAATTAGGTTTTGAAAATCGGGAAAATAATATTTTTCTTTAAACAAATTAATCGTTTTTTCGATTCCTGGATGTAATAATTCTTTATGTTGTTTTAGGATTATTTCTTTAAATTGTGCAAACGTTTGAAGGTCCTCTAACTTAATGCTAGATTTCGAGGTTTTTGTATTTGCGTTTGGTTGTATTATTTCGATAAAAGCTTGTTGGAATATGGGAAAATCTTGTTCATTATGAAAATATAGTACAGTGTTCTTACTGCAAAGATATCTTATGATTATATCCCTTGCGTAAGCATTGGTCATTTCTTTGTATGTTATTTTTATGTTCGTTTTGTAAAAGTAAGTTGTTGTTTCTGCTTTGTCTTCTGAACCTCTAATGAATTCTATTTGTCTGTTGTAATAATTAATGGGTCTTTCTACTATTGGAATGTAGTTTTCATTATCCTCGTGAGCACTATGTATTGTAGCTGCTGTGCTTTCTGTTGATCCTAAAAAGTTTTCATCTATTTTAACTCTGGAAAGGGCATCTGCTACATGATTTTCTTTGCCAGGTAAATATTTAATTTTGTAATCAAACTCATTTAGTCTTACTTTCCATCTTTGAAGTTTCATATTTGGTTCTTTTATATTGTTGAGCCATACTAAAGGCTTATGGTCGCTTAGAATCTCGAACTTTCTACCGAAAAGGTATGGCCTAAAATATTTAGTTGCCCATACAATAGATAGTAATTCCTTTTCTATGGCTGAATAATTTAGTTCGTGTTCGTTAAGTGTTCTACTACCATAAGAAATAGGTCTATGGTCCTGTGAAAGGAACGCACCTAAAGCTATGTTGCTGGCATCTGTGGTTAGGAAAAATGGTTTTTTGAAATCGGGATATGCAAGTATAGGATCATTCATAAGGAGATATTTTAATTTTTCAAAGGATGAAATATAATTTGGGTCGTTTATATTTATTTTAGCTCCTTTCTTTAATCCTAGAGTTAAAGGTTTTGCAATATGTGCAAAGTTGGGTATAAATTTCCTGAAGAATCCGCATAATCCTAAGAATGATTTAATTTCTTTTGGAGTTTTGGGTATCGGAAAATTTTGAATTGCTTTGACTTTATCTGGGTTAGGTTTTATACCTTCTGTTGTTATTATATGACCAAGGAATGCAGTTTCCTTTTTCATAAATTCGCATTTGTCAAGTTGGAGTTTAAGATTAGCTTCCCTTAGTTTGTTAAATACCTTTCTGAGTGATAGTATGTGTTCCTCCAATGAAGTGGAGTACACAATGATGTCATCCAGATAAACAAGGCAATCCTTATAAATAAGGTCTTCCAAAAGATTATTCATGCATCTTTGGAATGTTGCCGGGGCATTTTTAAGACCAAATGGCATACGTGTGTATTCGTAATGGCCATGTTTAGTTGAGAAAGCTGTTTTTGCAATAGATTCAGGATCCATTTGAATTTGATGAAATCCCTTAGCTAAATCAATGGTGGTAAAGTATTGGCATTTTCCTAGTTTGTCGAGAATTTCGTCCATGACTGGAATTGGAAATTTGTCGTCTATTGTGACTTCATTTAGATTTCGATAGTCAATGACTAATCTGAATTTTTGTTTCTTGGAAGCATCTCCCTTTTTTGGGACGATCCAAATGGGTGAACAGTAGGGGGAATTCGATTTTCGAATGATACCCTGTTCAATCATTTCATTTATTTGTTTGTTGACTTCCATATCAAATGTTTGGGGATATTTGTATGGTCGTTTATAGATTGGGTCTTCATGTTTTGTATGAATAGAGTGCTTTATTGTACTCGTGAAAGTCAAATTTTCACCTTCGCGATACTGAATGTCACTGAATTCGTACAAGACCTTTTTTAATTTTTGAGTTTCTTCGTTGTTTAAATGGTCGAGTCTATACTCATTGCTTTCTATTATTTCGTTTTCAATCGCAAAATTTGTTTCCGGGTCCCTTTCTGTGGGTGGGTCCAAAACTTCTATGTTTTGTTCTTCTTCTATTTCTTCAACATCTCTAAAGTAAAATGTATAGTTTCCTAATTTTGCGTATTCTTCTTCATAATTTATTTGTGCTTTGCAGGCTTTTAGGAAAGTTCTGCCTATCAACATGTCGTATTTATTTGAAAATTTATGGATATAAAATTTTTGTTCTGTCGGACAAAGTTTGCTGGGTGCAAGGAAAATAATTTCTTTTAGTTCTACTGCTCCTTCAATCATGTGAATTTTGGAATCTCCTAAATAGGTTTTGAAATTAAAAAAGTTTTCGGACATTATATTGATTGAAGAGCCTGAATCGACTACACATCTCAAAGGTTTATTGTTCATCATTATTCTGATGAAGGACTTGTCTCTATCTCTTCTTCCGATTGATCCGAGGCATTCTGATGAAAATTTTCGGATGTATCCATTTTGCTAATTCCACTATTACTTTCTCTTTGCCTTTTTGTAGGCTGGTTTGCTACATTATTCTTTGAATAGTTGTTTTGCTGTTGATTATTCATTGGATTTTGAGCCCTGTCAATATTTAATTTCTGTTGAAATTCTTGGAATAGTTTTTGGTTTGGTATTGTATCTGATTGCTTTGTTTGAGACGGAATTGTACTATTGGGTACAAAAGTTTTTCCACCTTTTTGATTCTGATTTTGGCTTTGATTTGACTTTCTTATTTCTGTTATACTATTTTCGTATAACCCTTCTCTTTGAGCTACTTGCTTCAATTTACTGACTGTGGTTATATCGTATCTAGCTAATGTCATGAATAGTCTATCGGGTAATTTTTTATTTATTACGTCTTTGATGGTGTTATTTAACGCGTTTGTATAGAGCGCGGTGTTATTCGCGTCGTTTTCTAGACTTAATTTGTTTGTTATAATGTAAGACTTATCTTCTAATTCGGTGACGAACTTACGAAGATTTCCTGCGTAGCTGGTGTTGTAGAGGCGTCGCAAAAGTTCCTCACAGGGGGTCTGCGTTTTTAGTTCGTTGATAAGGAGTGTCCTTAGCTCCGGCCAGGTGTTAGATTGTCCAATTTGTGAGAGTCGTTGTGCTTCTCTGGTAAGCTGCATCTCGATAGCACTGAACAGTATGTTGTGCTGCCTTATATCGTTGGTTGGATATAGGTGCATAATAAAATCGATCCTCCTTATAAACGACGTCAGATTTTCTGGAGCTCCATCGTAATTTGCCACCTGTCTTAATGAAGACAGTGCTTGGTTGAGGTGGGCTTCTGTGAGTTCTACAGCCATTTTATATCTTTTAAATTTTTTGATTTTTCTGGATTTTAGTGATGGTTTGTTTTGGTTTTTTTTTTTTTTTTTTTTTTTTTTGTGTTTTAGTGATGGTTTGTTTTGGTTTTTTTTTTTTTCTGGGTTTTAGTGATGTGTTGTTTTGTTTTTTTTTTTTTTTTTGGGTTTTAGTGATGTGTTGTTTTGTTGATCTTCTGGGTTTTTTGTGGTGTTTTGTTTTGTTAATTTTCTGGGTTTTGGTTATGTTTTATTTTGGATTTTGGTTTTTTGTTCGCACACAAGTTGGCGGTTTTTGTTCCTCAATTGGATTTAATAGTTGTAACACACAGTTAATATTTTCGCGCACAGTTGGCGTAAATATTTTTCTCTTTGGTTGCAACGCACAGTTGATACTTCCGCGCACAGTTGGCAGAAAATATTTTTCACTGTTGAGCACTACCCGTAAATTCTTGATGTCGGATCGGAAATTTATTTTGTAGTGATTATTCACTAATTCTATGTAACGCACAGATAACAGTTCTACACGTCGCACGGATAGAATAACAGTTCACTACAATAGTTATTCACCAGTTCTATGTAACACACGGATAACGATTCTATATGTAACACGGATAGAATAACTTTTTTTTTCCAATCCTACCGATTGCGCCAATTAAATATTCGATTTTCTCGATAAGGAAAAAAAGATATTTTTCGTGAGTTAAGTAACGTACTTTATTATTTGAAAGAAAACTTAGAACTGAGTACAAAAATGTCTTATGGTTATATTTATAGCTAAATTTGGGAGCCCTTTGGTGGCGTGGTTGATATTTCGACGATTTGATTGGTCCGATTTTAAGTGCTGAGTTAGCGTTCTCACGCCTTTGGTTGTTAGGGGGACAATTATTATTTCAAGTGTTCAATTGTTTATGTTAGTTTTTATGGATTAGCGTTCATACGCTTTGGTTTTGAGGGGGACAATTATTACTTCAAGTGTTCGATTGTTTATGTTAATTTTTATGGATTAGCGTTCATACGCTTTGGTTTTGAGGGGGACAATTGTTTACGTTATGATTTTAGGGGCCGAAATATTTATATGTTATTGGGTATTGGAGTCGGATATATGACTATATTATTCAGAATTAATGAAGTGAATATGTAGAGGTCCCTAAAGTATGATTAGTACGAAATTACCGGTTACTGATTACCGAATTTGTTCTTTTGGGCTATTCAAGCTTATCTTCATACTTTGAAATCTTAAACTAAATACTGGTCGAAAAATAAGTTTGGATCTTATCCTCAATTTCATACTATATACGATGCAGCAATGCGGTTATCAAACATAATTATCTTACTCGTTATCTTGATTAGGTTTCAAAAACCAAATTTATTCAAATTTACAACAAATCGAATCATATCAAACTGATGCCGGGAGAGAAAAGGATAAAAATAACAACTAGACGGTTAAATTTGGGATAATCGTTTGAGATGATTTTAAGACAGTTTTTCCCCCTCCACAGATTAGAGACAAACATCATCTGCGTTGCGCTTTAGCTGCTCCATATTATGGGATCATGCCTGTATAGACGTATGGATGGCCAGATCAAAGGGTAGTAATGGTGAAAAAGTTTGGTCCACCATTATGGTCACACTTTTGGTAATTGCTGGATTGATTTTGGCCTATGCCTGCATGCAGAAGTTACTACGTAAACGTAAAATACGTGAAGATAATCGAGAACCACGTACACGTAAGCTGCGACGTTCACAGACCCAAGCGGATGGAGAGAACTCTCATTCGGAGCAGGAGAAAGATGATCTGCAATTGGACACTCGTGAGAGATTCCGCAGCGTGGAAATGCTTTCGAATCGGGACAAAGAACGTACTGCTCCACATGGACGAAATCAAAGGCGGACTGGCTATGTGGGTTACACCAATCAGTCGGGCAGTCGTCGCTTCAGCATCGAGGACTCAATTTTCCGTCCGGCCCATCTGAAAGCCAAAGATAGCTGAAATTCCACCCTTTAAGAGAATCAATATGATAGCTGATAGTGTGGAATTCCTTACGGATAATGAGTACGAGGAAGTTAACGTTGGCCCAGGCCGCAGTCCATTTGCCAACCGTAAGCCAAAGACGCCAATCGGTATGCCTGCACAGCCAGCTTTACCGCTCCAGGTGATCACAGCTCAGGTCTATACCGCCAAAGAACTGGAACCCGCTGTAGAGGCCTACTTTGGGTCTACCCAGAAACAACAAACCAAAGGATGCTCCTCCTCGACCATTGCCAGCGACTTTCAGCAGCTGGAATTGGAACACGAACTGACATCGTTACCTGATGAGAATCGATCAAATATCTCCACATCGGATGTGGAGCAGGATATAGAGCGTGGCAAGCGTAAGAAGCGCAAGAATTCGGTCAGTCGCCGGGTGAGCGGCAGCTTTGCAGCCGCCAGTGGCAGCTTGTCTCCCAGTGGCGCTGAGGAGCAGGTCCGCAAGCCTATGCGAGAAACTCTATTCTAAGTAGCTCTCACTCTCCCTCACATATTATTTCCATTTGTTAAATCCAACGCAAAACATTTTTATATATATTTATTTTAAAACACAAAATTACAAAAAAAGCAAAGTTTTACAAATTTATTTTTAAATTTGGCGCCTCGTGAGAGTATTTTCTTTGGTCTTCCTGTTTGGCGTCATTTTACAGCACTAATTCATACTAAAGTATAACTACACCTGACTAGGATCGATAGTGAATTAAATTTTCCGTCGAATAAGATAGTGTTCATCAAAATCGGCGAAGAAATAGATATTCGTTGCATAGAAACAAACGGCTTGGTCGTTCTCAACGCTTTTAAAACGGTTACTCACCAGAAGTGCTAAGGGGAGATTTGTGGCGACACCGAAAATACTGTTTCGCCTCTGTTTGTCGTTTCCCAATTCTGAACGGAATTCGTAGTATGATTAAGTTAGTCAACACTATCTCTCTCTTCAAAAAACTTGTCAAGACGCGTCAAGGCGCTTTGATCGGACTTCCAATAAACGTTTATATATTTTAAGTATAATTGGCTGCCTTATAAATAACAGAGTAGCCAACAACAGTCACACAACGTTCCTGGGAATCTGTCCGGTCTACTAGTAAATTTCGTCATCCGAAGTCAAACTGGTCATAAATTTTTTGGCAGGTTTATGACACAGAGACGCTACGACTTGCGCGCGCTCCCAAAAAGACGACTAGAATTTCAACAAGAGACGCCCTTTGAAAATTTCACGATGGACGAAATGAAAAGGGAACTAGACGATCTCAGAAGCCAATTGGAGCTTCTGCATGCAACTGGTAACGCCACCACAAATAATGCGGCAACCGGCCAACGTGCGCCCATGCGCTTGCCACGATTCGCAAGAAACAACCCCCATTTGTGGTTTGCTCAAATCGAACGCTTATTTCGCTTGCACAACATTGACAACGACACAGACAAATTTGATCTGATCACAGTGCATATAGACGAGGAGATTATCATTGCTGTAGAAGATTTGGTCTTACGACCACCTGCGAATGACAAATATCTCGCCATCAAGAATCGTCTGCTTGAGAAATTCGCCGAATCGGCTGAATCAAAATTTAGACGTCTACTTCACGGCGATGTCGTTCTCCTTGTATACATTTCCAGTCGAGGCCTTGGCCTACGCCGCAGTTTCACCTGGCCCTTCATCATCGCAGATGTCCAAGTATCCATCATTGGAGCTGACTTTCTAACCAAAAACGAATAACTCATTGATTTGGCAAATAAACTTCTCATTGACTCGATTACAGGTCTTTCGACGCCTGGATGCGTAGCTGCAACGCGACAACATTCCATATCAACAGTAGAACCCCTACGTAAATATCCGGAAATCCTTCACGAATTTATTGACATAACTAAACCGTCAATAAAAACTAATGTCCATAACGACGTCTCTCATGTCATCGAAACGCATGGTAGACCTGTTGCGGATCGGCCTCGTCCGTCGAAAAGTCCATGGTCGAGCCCACTTCATTTGGGCTATCGCTCATATCAACGATTTCACCGATCAACTATATGGGAAAAAAGTTTTTTCAAGTTTTTTGGACTCTTCGAATTTTTGTACATGCCCTTTGGGTTAAAAAATGCGACCCAAACCTTTCAAAGATTCATGGACAACATTTGGCATTTACTAAGGTTAATACTTAGACCATGGTTTTGAAGAATTTGAAAAACCGAGCGAAGATGCTCTTTGTGCTCTTCCAAAGAGTTCGACATGACGAGAATGTCGTCGATATAGCAGAATACAAAGTTAATGCCACGAAAAATGTTGTCCATGAATCTTTGAAAGTTTTGGATCGCATTTTTTAACCCAAAGGGCATGTACAAAAATTCGAAGAGTCCAAAAGGCGTGCAGACAGCTGTCAGCTGACAGATGTCGATTGGCTCCTTGGGGATTTGATAGTAAGGTTTTACCAAATCGAGCGTTGAAAAAACTTTTTTCCCATATAGTTGATCGGTGAAATCGTTGATATGAGCGATAGCCCAAATGAAGTGGGCTCGACCATGGACTTTTCGACGGACGACAAATTCCTTGTTTGATCAGAAGATTGAATTCCTGTTTCGCTGAGGCTAGCTTATCATCCGATAGGCGACGAGGCCGATCCGCAACAGGTCTACCATGCGTTTCGATGACATGAGAGACGTCGTTATGGACATTAGTTTTTATTGACGGTTTAGTTATGTCAATAAATTCGTGAAGGATTTCCGGATATTTACGTAGGGGTTGTACTGTTGATATGGAATGTTGTCGCGTTGCAGCTACGCATCCAGGCGTCGAAAGACCTGTAGTCGAGTCAATGAGAAGTTTATTTGCCAAATCAATGAGTAATTCGTTTTTGGTTAGAAAGTCAGCTCCAATGATGGATACTTGGACATCTGCGATGATGAAGGGCCAGGTGAAACTGCGGCGTAGGCCAAGATTGAGCTCTGCAACGTATTGGCCGTACGTGTTGATGATTGATTGATTGGCAGCATATAAAATGAGATCGCAAGGTTTGGTTTTGTGCTTGCAGAATGATCGTGGAACAACGGAAATCACAGACCCTGAGTCAATGAGAAACCGTATGTTGGAGATGCGATTAGTGATGTGCAGGCGTGGTTCGATACTGGAGTTGAGTTGTGGTTTGGGATCGCCGGTGTTGCGTGTGCTGTGGCCGACCAGCCCTTTAGACGACAGCCTTATTAGTTTGACGACTGGAAATGTATACAAGGAGAACGACATCGCCGTGAAGTAGACGTCTAAATTTTGATTCAGCCGATTCGGCGAATTTCTCAAGCAGACGATTCTTGATGGCGAGATATTTGTCATTCGCAGGTGGTCGTAAGACCAAATCTTCTACAGCAATGATAATCTCCTCGTCTATATGCACTGTGATCAGATCAAATTTGTCTGTGTCGTTGTCAATGTTGTGCAAGCGAAATAAGCGTTCGATTTGAGCAAACCACAAATGGGGGTTGTTTCTTGCGAATCGTGGCGCGCATGGGCGCACGTTGGCCGGTTGCCGCATTATTTGTGGTGGCGTTACCAGTTGCATGCAGAAGCTCCAATTGGCTTCTGAGATCGTCTAGTTCCCTTTTCATTTCGTCCATCGTGAGTTTTCAAAGGGCGTCTCTTGTTGAAATTCTAGTCGTCTTTTTAGGAGCGCGCGCAAGTCGTAGCGTCTCTGTGTCATAAACCCGCCAAAAAAATTTATGACCAGTTTGACTTCGGATGACGAAATTTACTAGTAGACCGGACAGATTCCCAGGAACGTTGTGTGACTGTTGTTGGCTACTCTGTTATTTATAAGGCAGCCAGTTATACTTAAAATATATAAACGTTTATTGGAAGTCCGATCAAAGCGCCTTGACGCGTCTTGACAAGTTTTTTGAAGAGAGAGATAGTGTTGACTAACTTAATCATACTAGGAATTCCGTTCAGAATTGGGAAACGACAAACAGAGGCGAAACAGTATTTTTGGTGTCGCCACAAATCTCCCCTTAGCACTTCTGGTGAGTAACCGTTTTAAAAGCGATGAGAACGACCAAGCCGTTTGTTTCTATGCAACGAATATCTATTTCTTAGCCGATTTTGATGAACACTATCTTATTCGACGGAAAATTTAATTCACTATCGATCCTAGTCAGGTGTAGTTATACTTTAGTATGAATTAGTGCTGTAAAATGACGCCAAACAGGAAGACCAAAGAAAATACTCTCACGAGGCGCCAAATTTAAAATAAATTTGTAAAACTTTGCTTTTTTTGTAATTTTGTGTTTTAAAATAAATATATATAAAAATGTTTTGTGTTGGATTTAACAAATGGAAATAATATGTGAGGGAGAGTGAGAGCTACTTAGAATAGAGTTTCTCGCATAGGCTTGCGGACCTGCTCCTCAGCGCCACTGGGAGACAAGCTGCCACTGGCGGCTGCAAAGCTGCCGCTCACCCGGCGACTGACCGAATTCTTGCGCTTCTTACGCTTGCCACGCTCTATATCCTGCTCCACATCCGATGTGGAGATATTTGATCGATTCTCATCAGGTAACGATGTCAGTTCGTGTTCCAATTCCAGCTGCTGAAAGTCGCTGGCAATGGTCGAGGAGGAGCATCCTTTGGTTTGTTGTTTCTGGGTAGACCCAAAGTAGGCCTCTACAGCGGGTTCCAGTTCTTTGGCGGTATAGACCTGAGCTGTGATCACCTGGAGCGGTAAAGCTGGCTGTGCAGGCATACCGATTGGCGTCTTTGGCTTACGGTTGGCAAATGGACTGCGGCCTGGGCCAACGTTAACTTCCTCGTACTCATTATCCGTAAGGAATTCCACACTATCAGCTATCATATTGATTCTCTTAAAGGGTGGAATTTCAGCTAGCTTTGGCTTTCAGATGGGCCGGAGGGAAAATTGAGTCCTCGATGCTGAAGCGACGACTGCCCGACTGATTGGTGTAACCCACATAGCCAGTCCGCCTTTGATTTCGTCCATGTGGAGCAGTACGTTCTTTGTCCCGATTCGAAAGCATTTCCACGCTGCGGAATCTCTCACGAGTGTCCAATTGCAGATCATCTTTCTCCTGCTCCGAATGAGAGTTCTCTCCATCCGCTTGGGTCTGTGAACGTCGCAGCTTACGTGAACGTGGTTCTCGATTATCTTCACGTATTTTACGTTTACGTAGTAACTTCTGCATGCAGGCATAGGCCAAAATCAATCCAGCAATTACCAAAAGTGTGACCATAATGGTGGACCAAACTTTTTCACCATTACTACCCTTTGATCTGGCCATCCATACGTCTATACAGGCATGATCCCATAATATGGAGCAGCTAAAGCGCAACGCAGATGATGTTTGTCTCTTATCTGTGGAGGGGGAAAAACTGTCTTAAAATCATCTCAAACGATCTCCCGGCATCAGTTTGATATGATTCGATTTGTTGTAAATTTGAATAAATTTGGTTTTTGAAACCTAATCTCAAGATAACGAGTAAGATAATTATGTTTGATAACCGCATTGCTGCATCGTATATATTATGAAATTGAGGATAAGATCTAAACTTATTTTTCGACTAGTATTTAGTTTAAGATTTCAAAGTATGAAGATAAGCTTGAATAGCCCAAAAGAACAAATTCGGTAATCAGTAACCGGTAATTTCGTACTAATCATACTTTAGGGACCTCTACATATTCACTTCATTAATTCTGAATAATATTAAGTTCGTTTGTTTCCGAAAGAGATATTAAGAATGAATTAAATTAGGAAATGAATCCTCTGCCTTGTTCATAAGTTTAGAAATTAATAAAACTATTGTTCTTTGAAATGAACTCCCTATAATCGTTAAATTTTGGGGAACCATGCAACCGACTGAGAGATAAAAAGAGGCCGTAAGACATGTTGGAGGGATCCTCAAATTCAGACGTGGCCCGAGGATCATGGTAGGGTGGGCATTCACATGATAGGCCTATAGGATATCATGACATAAACCAACATGTGTGCCTCCTGATACTACATAGTTTAACGTGTTCTTGTTTCTGGTCTCCTCAGGCCTTCTTTCTTTCGCATCTAAACCTGTACCGTTATCCCTTGGTGTCCTTAAGTACGCGAATTTAAAATTTTACTG
>NW_025814276.1:0-32763 GCF_018902025.1 Drosophila willistoni
TGCCAGCTATGCTCCGATTCACAGCCAGGGTCAGGGATGAGTTGCAGCAAATCCAAGTCCAGAATATTTTCAGTGGTTTCGCTGTAGATGATTAAAAAGTATAGCGCGAAGAGAAGTGACAGAAAGATGAGGAGAAATTAGGCTGTTCTTTAAAAGATTAGCAAAGAACACGAAAAGGTTCGTGAAGAGAGTAGTTAGTATCTACTATGGTGAATAGGAAAAAAGTTTCTGGTCCGACGTGAGGTAACACAAAAATAATAGCGTATCTAGTAGTTAGAAGAAATGACTTCGCCGTTGACAAGTTTATGGAGAAAGAGAATGCCAAAACGAGCCTACTGTTGTAAAGTGAAGATTAATAAGAAGAAGTCTGTCAGAATAAGAAGGAAGGGGAAGACTCGGGTCCCAATTAAGACCGCGTAACGCAAACTTAAGAAATTGCTTCTGTACCGATTCAATACTGCGCTGGTGAACATCATATTGTGGGTTCCACAATGGCAAGCAATATTCTAGAGTAGGGCGAATTAACGAAGTGTATAAAACCTTTGTTACTTAGGGATCATCAAATTCTTTGGCCCAACTTTTAATGAAGCCAAGAAGGCTGTATGCTCTATTGACAATTGAAGAAATATGAACATTAAATGCAAGTTTTGTGTCAAACATAACGCCTAAGTCTTTGAATGATGGTACACAATCTAACAGAACAGACTTAATAGACTGAAAGTCATAAAAGAACACTTAGAGGCATTAAGGTGTGATTTATTAACGTGGCACCAATCACAGAACGCATCGAGATCTGATTGCAAGTACTAATGGAAAGAAGACTCATATAGGAATAAAAATCTTGACGTCATCCGCAAAATGAGCACACGTGAAACGATGTACACAATCTAACAGAACAGACTTAATAGACTGAAAGTCATAAAAAAACTTAGAGCATAAGGTGATTATTAACGTGCACAATCACAGAACGCATCGAGATCTGATTGCAAGTACTAATGGAAAGAAGACTCATTATAGGAATAAAAAATCTTGACGTCATCCGCAAACATGAGCACACGTGAATGAGCGAAGGCCAAAGGCAAATCATTTATAAACAATGTAAATAACAGTGGGCCCAGATGACTGCTTTGGGGTACACCTGACGTAACTCGAACAGTTTTAGATATCGAGGAACGAAAAGCCACCTTTTGGGTTCTGCCAATAAGATACGACTTTAACCAAGCCAATAGTTTCGGGGAAAAACCATGATGTTAAGTTTCGCGAGAAGCATAGACTGATCAACCGTATCGAAAGCCTTACTAAAGTCAGTATAAATAACATTAGTTTGACAGTTTGGTGTACAATGGTAGTCAATTCTAAAAGGTTAGTAAGCGACGAACGACCTTTCATGAAGCCATGCTGACAAGGAGAAATTGTGGATCTGAATAGGTGTTGAAGGGAAGACGTAAAAATTTTCTCAAACAGCTTTGGTATTGCCGAAAGTTTGGCAATGCCACGGTAGTTAGAAACACCAGATTTGCTACCCTTTTTAAGAAGCGGAATAATAAAGACTCCTTCCAAATATCAGGAAAGCTACAAGTCTCACTCGATATAAAGAATAACCGAGATAAAGGCTTAGATATGGAAATCGAACACATTTTAAGGATGCAACTAGGTATATTATCGGGCCCGGGAACGAAGGAAGACGTCATAGATGACAAGCTAGAGATAATACAGCGAACGATATAATTATTGTATCATTGAGTATTTCAAAGACGAAATTGAGATTTGGCTATACAATAATTTGCATAGTCAAGTCGCGAATCAGTTTTTTTAAATCTTTCCAAATATCTTGATTCAATATTACGGAGATTAGAGAGCCCACTTGTGAACCAGACTGGCGCGCTGGAGACGGTAGAGACATTCACATTCACACAACGCATTTATCAATTAGAGAATTAAGAGCAGAGTAGAAAAACTTCACTGCACAATCTATATTGCAGCACTCAAATAGAAATGACCAATCAAAAGAGGAAATAGGTCTGTTAAGAAGATTGTAATTTGTATTACGAAAACATCTACGAGAGATCTTGAGATGTTATTAAATGAATTAGTAACGGAATTGTAAGAAATAGTAACTTCAATGGTAGGGTGATAAGGATCTTCAGGTTTCACTAGGGGCTGTGTTTGTGATACAGCACAAAGAGTGGGATCAGAGACAAAACCAAGATCAAGGATTCTTTTAGAAAAGTTAAGGAAAGAATTCAACCGATATAGCGGACAAGTAGGCTATCAAGAAAAACATGTTGAGATGAAGGAATTAAGAAAGATAGATTATCATCAACAGGACAAGAAATATTAGGCAAGTTAAAATCACCTAAAACTATAAGAAAATCACTATCTTTCAGACGACTAAAAATAGTTCGTAAAGCATCAGCATGGTGCATGTAGATCATGAAATCAGAAGCTGGACGAATATATGAACAAGAGATATATAGGCTAAAGTGAGAACATGTAACCACCGCCACGATGACCAACACGATCAAGCCTAAAAGAAATAAAGTTATTAGAAAGAGTTTCATTATCCAACACAGAGGAGTTAAGCCAAGTTTCAGAGAGAACTAATGTCAGCCGAAAAGGTTTGGCTATCACAGAACAGGTTCGAGAGCTTGGTAAGAAGTCCTCTTACATTTTGATAATGAATAAAAAGACTAGATATTATTAGTTTTTTGAAGCAGAAGATAAATTAGAAAGGTGCACTGGCAACGGAAGGGAGCGCTTATTGGGCGCAGACTCGTGTACAACTAGGCCCTCTGGCCAAAAATAAGGGTCAACCATAGCTGAGAAATTCTCAATGGTACTGTAATTTTAAAAGAGGAGATTTCGCGAGGCCTAGAAAACTTAAATTTTTGAATTAAAACCTTTGCTGACTTAATTGTTCTGCTTCTGCCGGTTATTTTTACAATTCGTAGGTTTGCTTCTTTTGGGGTCAATTTCCGATTAGCACTTTCTGGAATATCCAATTGGAACGGTGGCCGTCAGTGCACCGTTGCTTTCTGTTATCCTGATATCATTAAGACACAAAAGTATTTGCTACAATGTACATATAATTCGTCTACTAAGGGGCCTCGCTGATCGCAGCCAAACAACAACATTGACGTAGTTTTACAGGTACTACACTGCACTGAGTTATTAATAGCGAACTCCTCACGATTAACTAATTTATACCAATCGGCTGGGTCTTAAGGTTCTGACAGCTTTCCCAACATTGGGGTCAACACACGGTTCACACGCTTGACCAGCCCATTGACATGAGGGGCAGCAGAACGGGGTTATTAGGGTTATTACAATTGTTATCTAGATCGGTAATGTTATTACTAATGGTCAGACATTTAGTAAACAGAAGGATTTGTAAACAAAAGCAATGGTACTCTTTAACGATGCGGAATTCTTTTCATACTTTCTTACATTTTCAATCAATGAGAATTTAAGACCTACCAAGAAGTAGTTGCGTTGGCATAGTATTATCGGGAATAACTCAAAATTGAATTTCATAATATTTTTTGCAAAACAGAACTAAACATTTGACTGTTCCAAAACTCAGAATAGAGCCGCGGTGGCTCTATTGCCCATGAAAAGAACTTTTAACTAATTTATCGCAATCCAAATGCGACATCAACGCTCTTCTGGCGAAACTTACTAGGCTTTCCGAATCTAATAGGGGAAAAATATTATTAATATCAGTGCATCCCCCTTTACAAGATATTCTTAAACTTAGTAATTGAATAAATGACTTATCATCAATGGTGTCCGGGTCTTCACTAGCGCTCATGGCGGCAATCTGGGTTCGCATTGGACAATTCCGGTATTGATGACCGACTTTTAAGCACCGATAGCAATTTCCTTTTGGTCTCTCCGGGCGTGGACAGTCAAACATTAAGTGACCAATCTGGCGGCAATTGAAACATTTTTTCTCCTTTGCAGCAGGTGTAATGGACTGCGCGCGGTCTAAAGTCGGACGAGCCTGAGGAAAGTAGTTTTTTGCTGGTGGCTAAACTGACTGAAAACGCATAATCTTCTCTCGCAATCCGTTCAAAAAAGTACAATAACAGAACGGTGCGGACAGTAAGGTTCGATCTTGTAGTCCGTCAACAATGTATTTACATAGCGGACGTTGACGAGTACGACGACGCAGTACGTTCAAGTGGCCCCTACGACACCAGGACAAAGCCTGTTACGCGCGAGCCCAAGCAGATAACTGCCCACCTCCCACCCGACCGACCGAGGGGTGCAGCCTAATAACGCACGGCACGAATCGCGTGGACAAATACACAATAGAAAAAACAGACAAGCAAATAATACTATAGGTATCTATGAACTAAATACGAAAGGATAGATGTTTTAAGCATATTAATAGAAAACTCTGAGCCGATTACAGGAAATAGAAGGTTGTAGCCATTTCGGTCTACTATATGATCGAAAATAATCTCCTAATGCTTTAATGACGTCTTTAGTGTTTGTAGTTTTCGTGGTGTATAATCCAACAAATTTCGTAAACGCATCTACAACAACTAAAATATGCTTCTTTGATCTTCCTGAATCTACCGGTCCATAATGATCAATGTGAACTGTATCAAAGGGCTTATTTCCTTTCGGTATACTATGCAAAAGACCATCTCTTTTTCCTGTTTTCGGTGAATACGCTATACATTTCAAACAATTTCTTAAATGTTTTATTGTCTTCTCCTTTATATTTGGAAACCAGTATCCTCTTCCTATTGCTTCTATCATTTTGTCCCTGCCAATATGCCCTAATTCGTCGTGATATTTATATAATACATGCTCTTCCATATCTTCTGGTACATAAAATACAACCCTTCTATCATTTGTTTTCCTATATAATATACCATTCCGCATTACGTACAGTTTGTGTTCCCTTTCTTCTAAATATTTTTTTATACTCTGAATCTTTTCATCTTTTGATTGGCAAATAACTAAATATGTTTCAAAACTATTAGCTTCTGTGATCATAATGTTTGTGCACCTACTCAACGCATCTACATATTGCCAGATCTATGCACTAGCTCGTAACAGTATTCCTGTAATTCTAACGCCCATCTAGCAATTCTTGGATTAAGCTCTACTTTATTTAAAGTCAAAGTCAACGAATTACAATCCGTTAGTATTCTAAAACGTTTTCCTTGGACATAAATTCTAAACCTGCGTAACGCATATATTATTGCTAGTGTTTCTAGCTCAAAACTGTGGTATTTCGCCTCAGTCACTGTAGTGCGTTTGGAAAAATAAGAAATTGGGTGTAGCCGCTTATCCTATTTTCTTTGAAGCAGAAATGCTCCAAACCCTAAAGCACTGGCATGACAGTGTAATTCTGTTTCATCGTTAGGATTATAGATAGCCAATACAGGTGCTTTCATCAATTTCTTTTTTAAATTTAAAAAACAATTCAACTCATTTTCCCCAAATTCAAACTGTTTATCCTTCTTTAATAAATCATACAACGGCTTGGCTTCTATTGAAAAATCTTTAATGAATCTCCTAAAATAGAAACACACTGGCACTGGATAATTTTTTATTGCTTCTAAATCTTTTTCGTCCGCCTGTATTCCCTCTTCTGTAATTAAAAGATCATTAAACGGACGTGTTTTTTTGCGCTTCTCAACTTTTATTTTTTCTCGCGATTAAATACTTTTACATAACTCTAAATTATCGGTTTAATTAATAATAATTACAACATCCGAATTTTATTTTCATTTCGCGAGTTCTTGCTGTCGTTTTTGTTTAAATTTAAATAAAATCAAAACTTACAACAATACTTGCATCTCTTTTGCTTTTGTGTTTTTACCGTTTTAACTAACTCTCGCGCTCTTGCGTACAAATTGTTGTTGCATGTGTTCAATTTGACGCGCTCTCCCGCTCTTTCCTATTCTTGATTGATTTGCTCTCTCGTCTTTTGCCTACCCGCGACTCTGTGATACGTGTTTTTGTTTTTGTGTTTTCATTTCTTTTTATTCGTTAGTTGTGAAGGCTTACTCTGCACATTAACCCTTGTGTCAGAACTGGTCAGTATATTCTTATACACAGATTTTTTACCTTTAGAATTTTTATTTTTTATTTTTTGTATTTCATTTTGTAATTAAATTAAACTTTTGATAAAATGGTTGTCTGCTCAAAAAATAATTGCATAGTTGCCACTAATGCGGTTGACTCCGATGATTATATTCTTTGTTGGTTGTGTGACAATGCGGTTCACGTTAAGTGTGCAGGTTACACAGGCAGAATCAAGGAGTCTATTGCTAAAGGCTGTGGCTTAAAATATGGATGTGATCCTTGCCGGGAGGTCGAGAATGAGATGAGGCGGACTAGAGATAGTTTTGACACTTTAAGGGCAGGTTTTAATAAACTCCAAGCGGAGTTTACTGCGGTGGAGACTCAGTTCAGAAGTTTAAATTTTCTTATTCTCGGGACATTTCGTCCTTTAAAATTAGTGTTTCTGCCAATATCTCATCTGAACTGGAGACTCAGTTCAGAAGTTTAAATTTTCTTATTCTCGGGACATTTCGTCCTTTAAAATTAGTGTTTCTGCCAATATCTTCGACACTATATGTCGAGAAGATTTTTAACCTAAACATATAATAGTTAAGGAATATACTGTAAAAAAGAAAAATCAGCAACCGATTCGCTTGCCTACAACAACAACTAATACTATTCCTGCCACATCAGCATCTGCTGGTGTGTCAAAAAACTAGCTTCGTCCCTTAACCTGGGTTACCAGAACGTTAGAGGACTGAAATCTAAACTTCCTAATCTCTATGTAGATAGTCTTTCTTTTGAGCATAACATTCTAGCTTTCACAGAGACGTGGCTAAAACCTGATATTGCTGATGCATCGGTTTTTTCCACAAACTTTTCTATTTTCAGACGTGACCGGATTTCTCGCATAGGTGGGTGCGTTCTGATAGCTGTTGATGTTGCTTTATCATCTGAAATGATTCAATTTTCTAGTACCCAGGATATTGAGTTTGTCGGTGTTAAAGTAAATTTTAAATCTTTTAATGCTTTCATTACTTGTTCCTATATTCCACCATTGTCAGACATGGTGGTATATTTAAATCATTTAAAGGCAATTCAGTTTGTCTCCTCTTTAGTTTTGAGTCAAGACTTGCTCATAGTTGTAGGTGATTTTAATTTACCCTCTTTAGCATGGTCACTAACAGATGAATCTACCACGTTGTTGCCCTCTTTGTCACATGACTTTATTGATGGCCTTCTAGGCTTATCTTTATCCCAAGTCAATCCTGTCTTAAATTCTAATGGAAAATCGTTAGATCTTATTTTTGTATTGGATTCTTCTTATTGTGAGGTTTCTAGGATCGAACCAATTGTTCTTCCAGAATACAAATTTCATCCTACATTAAATTTAAAAATTGATTTGCCCTTGCTTTCACCATTACTTGGTTCAAATGAGTTTCATGGGTTTCAATTCCAATTCAACTGCCGCCGTGTGCAGACGTGTTTTTTAATGCACTCCGCAAAAATTGAGTGTAAAAAAAAAAAAAAAAAGTCTGCCTTTGCAAAAAGTTGTGTAGGGCTCTCAGTCGCCTCAGACACGCCTATTTACAATCATATTGCTATTGCTATTAGAGCAATCTAATAGCAATAAATACTAAGTTGCAACAATAAAGTGCGTAATTTTTACAAAAGCCATGTCCACCAATTCGGGCCCAAGCTCTCTCGATCCCCACCAGCAACAGCTACAAGAACTAATTGTACAACAACAACGTGAGCGTCGACTCTCGGTCCAACGCAACAACGCGTACTTTTCGGTGGTGTCGCCGACCCCACCGAATGCTAACGTAAGCAATAACACCGAAAGTGCCAGCCACTCAGCAATTAACAGCAACCTACCGTGGAGAGAGCAGTGTGCTTCTCCATCAATATCGATAACTGGGTCACCGATTGCACCAACCAGCACCGTCAGCTCGTTGACAGCAACCAGCACCGTCAGCTCGTTGACAGCAACTACTGCAACGTCTGCCGAAGTATTGACCTGCCTGAAGCCGTCAACGACAAGTCGCCCAGAGTCAGCCACAATAGTAAACCCAACGACTTCTGTCCAAACTGGAATGGACAGATATATTAAAATAACTAAGCGGAAGCTAAGCCAGCAAAAGAAAAAAAGTGGCAATACGCCGAAAATAACCAAACCAAATGAACGAGTAGCACCCCTTAGCGGGAATCGTTTTAAAATTCTTGCCGATCAGCAAGACGATCAAGCCGGCGCTGTAGATAAAGTTAAATCGGCTAGACCACCCCTTTATACATCCGTGGAGCCAACTGCAGCGCCCTGATTTCGAAGCTAGTAGAAACAGTAGGGGCAAATAACTTTGTTGTAACCCCTCTCAATAGGGGTAACATTAAACAAATTAAATGTCAAGCCCAAACTGAGGACAATTTCCGCATCATCGAAAAGTACCTCCGTAATGCTAACATCAACTTCTATACCTACCAACTAAAAAGCAGTAAAGGGCTCCAGGTTGTGTTAAAGGGGATTGAGCCATCGGTCCCTACTCAAGAAATAGCAGACGCGTTGGTCGAAAAAGGGTTTGCGGTCAAGTCCGTTGTCAACATCATCAACAGGAACAAAGTAGCATAGCCGCTCTTTAAAATCGAGCTCCAACCAGATGCAAAGCGGTGGAAGCCAAATGAAGTGCACCCGATCTACAACCTACAGCTTCTACTGCACAGAAGAATCACCGTAGAGGAGCCCCATAAGAGACGCCAACCACCGCAGTGTAAAAACTGCCAGGAATACAACCACACCTCTAACAATTGCAATCTTAGGTCAGTGTGTGTTGGCTGCGGCGAACATCATGAAGATGGAATTTGCACCAAGCACAGAAACAACGTCGCACTAAGACTATGCAGCAACTGTGGAGGGAACCACACGGCCAACTACAGAGGATGTCCTGTCTTTAAGGATCTTAAATCACACCTAAACGGGCGCAAACCCCCAGCCGGACCAAAATTCATCTTCAACGCCTCCAAAACTACACCGGAGGTTTTCTTCGCCAAGGCTGTTAGATCATCCAACATGACTGCTACAACCAGTCCTAGTGTATCCTTCGCTAGTGTGCTCCGAACTGGACAGACGGAGCCCGCGAAAGAGACCCCGTCACTCCGCCATCTACAGAATCCGCAACCTAGCGCACCAGAGCTTGGCCAGCAAACTCCAAGTGGTCTAGAGGCCCTATTGATCTCACTCAATCAAAACATGACCACTTTTATGACGTTCATGCAAAACTGTATGCACGAACTGATGCGGAATCAAAACCTGCTTATCCAGAAGCTTATCGAGAATAAATAATGGCTTCCCTACGTCTTTGGAATGCTAACGGCATCTCCAAGCACAAAAATGAACTGCAACTATTCCTAGACTCAAGTGAAATCGACGTTTTGCTGATTTCGGAAACACATTTAACATCAAAAATAATTTTCAACTACCAAAATATACCTTCTACGCAACAAACCATCCAGACGGAAAAGCTCATGGCGGGACCGGTATCCTAATCAAAAACCGTATAAAACACTCGTTCCTCAACAGATTTGAAACACAGCACCTACAAGCAACTGCTATAACCGTCCAAACCACCTGCGGCAACACTACATTGGTCGCCCTGTACTGCCCACCACGCTTCTCAATCTCTGAAAAGGAATTTACCGATTTCTTTAACACACTCGGAGATCGCTTCATTGCAGCAGGGGACTATAACGCCAAACATACGCACTGGGGATCTCGCCTGGTAAATCCTAAAGGAAAGCAGTTGTACAACACAATAGTCAACCCTCTCAATAAGATGGATTGCGTCTCACCGGGTAGGCCTACTTATTGGCCCACAGATCCACAGAAAGTGCCTGACTTGATTGATTTCGCAGTAACCAAGAGGATTCCACGTAATCGGATCACTGCGGAAACACTAATAGATTTAACTTCCGATCACTCTCCAGTGCTATTCACATTATTAACAAGACCTCAAGTACTTGATCGCCCATATAGGCTTACAAACAACAAAACAAATTGGCTTAAATTTAAAATGTACATGAGTGCCCACATTGACTGTTCGCCGAAACTGGATGCTGCAGAGGACATTGATATGTGCGTCTCTGCACTTGAGTCGATGATGGGAGCTGCAGCAAGAGTATCTACTCCACATGCCTCTTCTTACACCAAACCTGTTGACAGGCCTACGAACCGGCGGATAGAACAATTAGTAACGGAAAAACGACGTCTAAGAAGAGAATGGCAGATTACTCGATCACCAGCAGCAAAACTTCGCCTAAGGCAAGCTAATCGCAACCTCTCCAAGGCGTTAAGACAAGAGGAAAGCTGGGCTCAAAGGAAATACATAGAAAAGCTCAGTCCAACCAGCACTAAACATCCTCTGTGGAAAGCCCACCCAACTTTAAGCGCTCCTACAGAGACAATTTCACCGATAAGGAGTCCAACCGGTGGATGGATCTTAAAATGGTTTTCCAGCCAAATCCAACATCAAACTCATCTGTACTTCCCCCTTCGAACACATTAACGGATAGTGAGTACTCGGAACTCCAATCGGACGAGATCACTGCAGTTATTAAAAACCACATAAAGCCGAAAAAAGCCCCTGGCCATGACCTAATCACACCGAAAATGATCCTAGATCTCCCTATCATTGCAATACAATATATCTGCAAACTGTTCAACGCTATAATAAAAATTGGCTACTTCCCAAGAACATGGAAAAAGTCCACTATCATCATGATTCCTAAAGTGGGAATGGACAAAACCCAGCCATCATCCTATAGGCCAATTAGTTTGCTGCCATGTCTTTCGAAGCTTTTTGAAAAGGTCCTGCAGATCCGCCTAAACTCATTTCTGGCATCGGAGAACACAATCCTTTCATACCAGTTTGGATTCCGCGAAAAACATGGTACAATTGAACAAGTCAATCGCATAACATCCGAAATACGAACAGCATTCGAACTAAAAGAATACTGTGCGGCTGTCTTTCTCGACGTTGCCCAGGCTTTCGATAGAGTTTGGCTGGAGGGTCTGATGTTCAAAATCCGGCAAAAACTGCCACAGTACACACAGAAACTCATGGAATCTTACCTTTACAATAGGAAATTCGCTGTAAGACGTAATGGCTCCGTCTCCTCTGATTTTGAAATCAAAGCTGGTGTACCGCAAGGCAGTGTACTCGGCCCATTGCTCTACCTGCTGTACACTGCAGACTTACCAACGAGTTTAGGACTTACAACGTCCACTTTTGCCGATGACACGGCAATCCTTAGCAGATCCAAATGCCCAATACAAGCCTCTGCAAAACTAGAGGAACACCTTAAGGTGGTAGAGGAATGGCTAGTAACCTGGCGTATCCGGGTCAACGAGCAGAAATGCAAACATGTTACATTTACGCTTAACAGAAGAAACTGTCCAGCTCTAATGCTAAACAACGTACCAGTTCCTCAAGCCGTGGATGTCACTTGCCTTGGCATCCACCTAGACAGAAGACTAACTTGGCGCAAGCACATCGAAGCAAAAAAGTCACAGCTTAAACTGAAAGCGAGTAGCCTACATTGGATCATCAATGCTCGGTCCCCTCTACGTCTGGAGTAAAAAGTCCTCCTATACAACTCCGTACTGAAACCCATCTGGACTTACGGAGCCGTACTATGGGGAAATGCAAGTACCAGCAATGTCGATATTATACAAAGAGCGCAGTCGAAGATTTTAAGATCAATCACGGGGGCCCCGTGGTATATACGAAACGACAACATTCAAAATGATCTAAATATACCTAGCGTAAAATCTGAAATAGGTAGTCAACAACTAAAGTATTCTGCGAAACTGGATGCACACCCAAATGTTCTTGCCAATTCCCTTACGCGAACTAATAATAGAACTCGTCTTAAAAGAAATGACAGACCAACCCAATAACAAGTGATTAGGGCCGCCTGCAATATCCCCAGGATTTATCTTAAGTACTAGTCTAAGAAAAATATCTCAAACTTGTTGTTAGGCTCTAATTTAAGAGTAGATTCAACAAATATATATTAAACGTTAAAAAAAAAATAAAACCAGAGGGCCGGGGCTAACTTCGACCGCGTCAAAGTTTGTATACCCTTGCAACTTTTATGGTAACTCTTTCCTTACCTATAGCCATCAAAATGGAAAAACGTTCAAGCTGAAAAGGTTAATGTTTGCGAAAGAACGGCCAACAATCTTTGCATAGGAAAAAACTAAGATATTGATCAAAGTCACTGTTTTCCACCGATCGTTCCTATGGGAGCTATATGATATAGTAACCCGATCTTTATCAAATTCGGCACAGTCATTAACAGATATATTAAACTAACAAATGTTTAATTTGAAAGCAATCGCGTCAAAAGTAACGAAGTTATTGACAAAAGTCACTGTTTTCGAAAGATCGTTCCTATGGGAGCTATATGATATAGTCACCCGATCTTGATCAAATTTGGCACAGTCGTTTATATGCGTAATTAACTCACCAATATCATGACAATAGCTCAGAAATAACGAAGTTATTAAGAAAAGTCACTGTTCGTGACTTTGCCATTTGTTTGGGAGCTATACGATATAGTGATCCAATCCGGCTGAATCCGAGATATACAACGCCTGCAGTATATACAACCCTACATGCAAAATTTCAGCTCTGTAGCTCTTACGGTCTAGGAGGAGTTTACGTTGATCCAGACGGACGGACAGACGGACAGACGGACAGACGACGGACGGACGGACGGACGGACGGACATGGCTATTTGAACTCGTCTCGTGGTGCTGATCAAGAATATATATACTATATATGATCGGAAATGCTTCCTTCTATGCGTTGCACACTTCTGACCAAAATTAATATACCCTTTTTGCAAGGGTATAAAAAACATTGGTTTGTGAAACGTTGATCTACAACCACTAACCTTTTAGAATTTACATCAATAATTATCAAGGGGTTCAAAAATGGTAAACAAACTGATGTCATATACACTGACTTCAGCAAAGCCTTTGATTCCGTTAATCATACCCTATTACTTTCTAAGCTGAGCGACATTGGGTTTCCACCCCTTTTCCTTTCTTGGGTTCGAGAATATTTAAGAAATAGAAAACAGAAGGTACTTTTTAAGTCTTCTTTTTCCGTTTCCATTTCTGTGACTTCTGGTGTACCTCAAGGTAGTCATCTTGGCCCTCTGCTCTTCACACTATTTATTAACGATCTTCCATCAGTCATTGTTCATTCGCGTGTGCTTATGTATGCTGACGATGTCAAGCTTTGTCTTACTTATAAAGATACAGATTCATTTAGTCGGCTACAAGCTGATCTTAAAAACTTTCAATCCTGGTGCCAGTTTAATCTACTAAATCTTAACACTACCAAATGTAAGGTAATGACTTTTTTCGTAACTCTCCTCAACTGGTCACTTATTTTCTAAATAA
This sequence comes from Drosophila willistoni, assembly GCF_018902025.1. Lineage (NCBI taxonomy): Eukaryota > Metazoa > Arthropoda > Insecta > Diptera > Drosophilidae > Drosophila > Drosophila willistoni. Next base: position 13,493 of record NW_025814276.1, read on the forward strand.
CAGCCCTTTAGAACGTCTAAATAATATGAATGATTTGGGCGTACTTATGGACCATAAGTTAAATTTTAACACCCATATTTCCAACACGGTCGCAAAGGCCATGAGTGTCCTGGGTTTCATTAAAAGATGGTCAAAAGAATTTGATGACCCCTATACAACTAAAGTTCTTTTTACTTCGCTTGTCCGTCCTATTTTATAGTATGGATCTTGCATTTGGTCACCTCAATATGAGTTGCACCAGATTAGACTAGAATCCGTTCAAAAGCAGTTCTTGCCATTTGCTATTCGTGGCTTAAGCTGGGATCGCAATGTCAATTTGCCTTCGTATTCTAGTAGACTTCTTTTGATTAACCTTCCGTCCCTAACTAACCGTAGAATTATGCTTGGTGTCATTTTTATGCACAAACTCCTAATTGGTGATATCGACTCGCCTGAGTTATTAGCTCAGGTGAATCTGTCGGTACCATGTAGACGGAGTAGACATCCTTTAATACCTTTATCCCTTAGTCGTTGTTCTTCTAACTATGCTATGCATGAACCTTTTAGGATCCTCTGCTCTGATTACAATCTTCTATTCCCTGTAATCGGCTCAGAGTTTTCTATTAATATGCTTAAAACATCTATCCTATCCCATTTAGTTAATAGATAGCTTTAGTATTATGTGTTTGTCTGTCTTTTCTATTGTGTATTTTGTCCACGCGATTCGTGCCGTGCGTTATTAGGCTGCACCCCTCGGTCGGTCGGGTGGGGGGTGGGCAGTTATCTGCTTGGGCTCACGCGTAACAGGCTTTGTCCTGGTGTCGTAGGGGCCACTTGAACGTACTGCGCATAGTATTGTCAACGTCCGCTATATTAAATATCCTAAATATTTTACACTAGCTTGCATAAACTCGCATTTGTCCATTCTAAGCTCTAATTTGTTCCGCACTAACCTCTTGAATACTTCTTTTAACGTTTCTAAATGTTCCTCAATATTTTTGCTGGCAATCATTATATCATCCATACATAAAATAATTTTGTTTTCCCTGATCATGTCATCAAAAATGCTGTTTATAAACCGTTGAAACACATGCGGTGCATTTTTTAATCCCATTGGCATCCTAAGAAATTCATACTGGCCTAATGGTGTTACAAACGATGTAAATTTAACCGACTCCTTGTCCATGAACACATGAAAATATCCATTTTTTAAATCCAATTTTGTGAATACTTTCTTTTGTGCTAAACGATCTAGGAGATCGTCTATTAATGGTAATGGATAGTTATCTTTAGCCATACTTTTGTTAAATTTTCTAAAGTCTATACATAGACGCAAATCTCCTGTTTTCTTTTTGACCAAAACTATCGGCGATGCATATGCTGAATTACTGGGTTGTATAATCCCTTCTTGTAAATAATCATCTATTAATATCTGTAATTTCTCTTTTTCCGTATATGATAACCTTCTAGGTGAACAACTAAAGGGTTATGTATTCCCTCTAACATAACTGAACTTTCGGTTATTTCGTCATGTTGTCGCTGTAGGATTTAAGACTCCAATTGTACCTGGAATTACATCGGGATCTGGTGTTCGAGCTAATGGAAGACCTCCACGTACATCCTCCGGAATTTCCAGTAGTCTGCCTATTAGCTCCGTCTTGGAACCCTTGGTGTCCATTTCCAAAGCCACCAGCCAATTTTTTAGGCTTGCCGTAGAAATTTTGTTTAAATCTTCCGACATTTTATGGAGTTTTGAACCACGGGTGATATTATGGTAGTACAAACAATAGGGTTTTGTCACTTATTAATTGTTCGTTGCTTTATTTATTTGATCTGATCGCTTTGGATTATGCTTACAAACTGACTCTCTGCTCGCAGACAGAGTAGTTAGAGAGTTAGGTATTTAACAAATAAAGAGAACATCTTCGCTTGCAAGGCACAGCGAGAGACGCTTTATGAAATCAGAGAGTGAGGAATCAATATCAATAGTTATAACGGTGCTTAAACAGTGGTTGCAATACCACTGTTTCTTATGCTTTGGACACTGGGCCTACTACATAAGGGATAAAGGTATCAAAGGATTTCTACTCCGTCTACATGGTACCGACAGATTCACCTGAGCTAATAACTCAGGCGAGTCGATATCACCAATTAGGAGTTTGTGCATAAAAATGACACCAAGCATAATTCTACGGTTAGTTAGGGACGGAAAGTTAATCAAGAGAAAGTCTACTAGAATACGAAGGCAAATTGACATTGCGATCCCAGCTTAAGCCACGAAAAGCAAATAGCAAGAACTGCTTATGAACGGATTCAAGTCTAATCTGGTGCGACTCATATTGAGGTGACTAAATGCAAGATCCATACTCTAAAATAGGACGGTCAAGCGAAGTAAAAAGAACTTTAGTTGTATAGGGGTCATCAAATTCTTTTGACCATCTTTTAATAAAACCCAGGACACTCATGGCCTTTGCGACCGTGGTGGAAATATGGGTGTTGAAATTTAACGTATGGTCCATAAGTACGCCCAAATCATTCATATTATTTAGACGTTCTAAAGGGCTATTGTTTAGAAAATAAGGGACCAGAGGAGAGTTACGAAAAAAAAGTCATTACCTTACATTTGTGGTAGTGCTAAGATTTAGTAGATAAAACTGGCACCAGGATTGAAAGTTTTTAAGATCAGCTTGTAGCCGACTAAATGAATCTGTATCTTTATAAGTAAGACAAAGCTTGACATCGTCAGCATACATAAGCACACGCGAATGAACAATGACTGATGGAAGATCGTTAATGAATAGTGTGAAGAGCAGAGGGCCAAGATGACTACCTTGAGGTATACCAGAAGTCACAGGAATGGAAACGGAAAAAGAAGACTTAAAAATTACCTTCTGTTTTCTATTTGTTAAATATTCTCGAACCCAAGAAAGGAAAAGCGGTGAATATCCAATGTCGCTCAGTTTAGAAAGTAATAGGGTATGATTACCGAATCAAAGGCTTTGCTGAAGTCACTGTATATGACATCGATTTGCTTACCATTTTTTAACCCCTTAATAATTATTGATGTAAATTCTAAAAGGTTAGTGGTTGTAGATCAACGTTTCACAAACCCATGTTGGGATGGCGAAATAATAGAGCTGCAAAAATTTTGCAATTGAGAAGTTATAATTTTCTCAAAAGCTTTTGGAATAGCGGACAATTTTGAGATACCCCTATAGTTAGAGGCTTCGGACTTTTTGCCATTTTTATGCAGAGGAATGATATACGACTCCTTCCGAATAGACCGTTGGAGCTACAGAGCTAAAATTTTGCATGTAGGCTTGCATATAATGCAGGTGTTGTATATCTCGGATTCAACAGGATCGGATTACTGTATCACATAGCTCCCATACAAATGGCAAGTCACGAACAGTGACTTTTTTCAATAACTTTCGGAGCTATTGTCGTGAAATTTAATTTTGGTGAGTTTATTACACATATAAACGACTATGCCAGCTATGCCCCGATTCACAGCCAGGGTCAGGGATGAGTTGCAGCCAATCCAAGTCCAGAATATTTTCAGTGGTTTCGCTGTAGATGATTCAAAAGTATAGCGCGAAGAGAAGTGACAGAAAGATGAGGAGAAATTAGGTGATTGCTTCTGTACCGATTCAATACTGCGCTGGTGAACATCATATTGTGGGTTCCACAATGGCGAGCAATATTCTAGAGTAGGGCGAATTAACGAAGTGTATAAAACCTTTGTTACATAGGGATCATCAAATTCTTTGGCCCAACGTTTAATGAAGCCAAGAAGGCTGTATGCTCTATTGACAATTGAAGAAATATGAACATTAAATGCAAGTTTTGTGTCAAACATAACGCCTAAGTCTTTGAATGATGGTACACAATCTAACAGAACAGACTTATAGAGTAATGAGCTAGGAACAGAGGCAAACGACTGAAAGTCATAAAAGAACACTTACAATTAGAGGCATTAGGGTGTGATTTATTAACGTGGCACCAATCACAGAACGCATCGAGATCTGAGTACTACAAGTACTAATGGAAAGAAGACTCATTATAGGAATAAAAAATCTTGACGTCATCCGCAAACATGAGCAACCGTGAATGAACCAAGGCCAAAGGCAAATCATTTATAAACAATTTAAATAACAGTGGGCCCAGATGACTGCTTTGGGGTACACCTGACGTAACTCGAACAGTTTTAAATATCGAGGAACGAAAAGCCACCTTTTGGGTTCTGCCAATAAGATACGACTTTAACCAAGCCAATAGTTTCGGGGAAAAACCCATGATGTTAAGTTTCGCGAGAAGCATAGACTGGTCAACCGTATCGAAAGCCTTACTAAAGTCAGTATAAATAACATCAGTTTGACAGCTTGGTGTACAATGGTAGTCAATTCTAAAAGGTTAGTAAGCGACTAAATACCTTTCATGAAGCCATGCTGACAAGGAGAAATAGTGGATCTGGATAGGTGTTGAAGGGAAGACGTAAAAATTTTCTCAAACAGCTTTGGTATTGCCGAAAGTTTGGCTTTGAGATCTTGAGATGTTATTAAATTAATTAGTAACGGAATTGTAAGAAATAGTAACTTCAATGATAGGGTGATAAGGATCTTCAGGTTTCACTAGGGGCTGTGTTTGTGATACAGCACAAAGAGTGGGATCAGAGACAAAAACAAGATCAAGGATTCTTTTAGAAAAGTTAAGGAAAGAATTCAACCGATATAGCGGACAAGTAGGCTATCAAGAAAAACATGTTGAGATGAAGGAATTAAGAAAGATAGATTATCATCAACAGGCCAAGAAATATTAGGCAAGTTAAAATCACCTAAAACTATAAGAAAATCACTATCTTTCAGACGACTAAAAATAGTTCGTAAAGCATCAGCATGGTGCATGTAGATCATGAAATCAGAAGCTGGACGAATATATGAACAAGAGATATATAGGCTAAAGTGAGAACATCTAACCACCGCCACGACGACCAACACGATCAAGTTATTAGAAAGAGTTTAATTATTCAACACAGAGGAGTTAAGCCAAGTTTCAGAGAGAACTAATGTCAGCCGAAAAGGTTTGGCTATCATAAAACAGGTTCGAGAGCTTGGTAAGAAGTCCTCTTACATTTTGATAATGAATGAAAAGACTAGATATTATTAGTTTTTTGAAGCAGAAGATAAATTAGAAAGGTGCACTGGCAACGGAAGGGAGCGCTTATTGGGCGCAAACTCGTGTACAACTAGGCCCCTCTGGCCAAAAATTAGGGTCAACCATAGCTGAGAAATTCTCAATTGGTACTGTAACTTTAAAAGAGGAGATTTCGCGAGGCCTAGAAAACTTAAACTTTTGAATTAAAACCTTTGCTGACTTAATTGTTCTGCTTCTGCCGGTTATTTTTACAATTCGTAGGTTTGCTTCTTTTGGGGTCAATTTCCGATTAGCACTTTCTGGAATATCCAATTGGAACGGTGGCCGTCAGTGCACCGTTGCTTTCTGTTATCCTGATATCATTAAGACACAAAAGTGTTTGCTACAATTCTGCTGCATAAAAAAACACAAAAAGAAGGAGAAAAAACTATATATTTTGTAAACTCTCTACTTTTTCTGTATTTAATACCTTGGGATTGTCTTTATATTTTCTTTTAAATTAATTGCACAAGTGGTCTTATATTGCCTGTTGCCGCCGAAATTCGCTAACTGCCCAGCAGACCCGACGCAGCCACCAATGGGTTAACCCATATCACTCATTCTCTTTCATTTTCATACTTATTCTTAAGCACCAGCCTACGTGCTGGGAAATTAACCGTTGCATCTTGCGCTTTAAGCTTACATGTTAGGTTCTATGCTTGTTACTAAGCGGCGGACAGAACAGTTTGGTTACAACCGCGAGTAAGGGCGATTAATTTATAGCGGCTCGCTTACAAACGGCGGCTTACAAACGGCTCGCATAATAACGACTCGCATACGGCACACACACCATACACACACCCATTAGCATAAGAAATACACGTGGAAGAAATAAATGAAGTATCACGTGAAAAGTGGAGTGTTTTCTTGTGGGCCCGCTAAAACATCGAACCTTAGCGCCAAACTCAACAATTCTATAAATTAATGGCAGGAATTAATTCTATAAATTAATTCTATAAATTACGCCATAAAGGCAATGAATTAATTCTAAAAATTAATTCTACAGATTAATTCCATAAATTAATCTTACAGTGGTAAACCACTAAATGAACCGGAAAAGTTAATTATTTAACTCAACTCGACGGGTCAACCCACGGTTCTACACGCCAATCATATAGAGGTTATCCTCGATGATTGCATAACCAATCACTAAATTGTGATACATAACCTCAACGATCAACCGTTTACGACCTACATAGGTCACATAACTAATCAACATCGCTTAAAAGTATAAACTCATTGGTAAACCATGGCAACAAAAGACTTATCAAGTGGAATATATCATTGCAAGAAATGGATGCAGGAAGACAATGACCGCATGGTGCAATGCAATCGATGCTGTTCCTGGTATCATTTCGACTGCGTTGGAGTAATGGACGAGAAATCTGAGAACAGCTGGAACTGCGACTGCGTCAACGTGTCATCGGAAGTCATCACAACCATATTGAGCAACGCTCTGCAGAACCTCGGTAATACCACACGAGCAGGCGAACCTCAGGCTACTTCGTCACCAGCAAAACCAACGGGGCCGCTACCAGAACCGGATCGGGACTTTGGACTATGCCCGCCAAAAATATTCCCGGACACAGCTAGGACGGCTGTTCCTATTTTTACTTCTGCCAAACAAAAAGCGATGGTCACACACTCAGCTGTGCGTGACACGTGGCATTACGATCACGAGGCACCGCAGCTGCCGTTCCTAACCTCAAACAACACGCGTGCTACGACACGCGAACAACCGCACCTAAGTGCTACGCCGATGGCTCCCTGGAATTTCACAAATACTCAAACCAGGGCTGCATCGTACTATCCAGAAAGTAAAGTGCGAATGGACATAGACCTAAACACAGCAATACCAAGCGCGGCACAACTTGCAGCCCGTCAAGCGATACCGAAAGAGCTTCCAACATTTGATGGCAATCCTCAGAACTGGCCTCTATTCTACAGTAGTTTTCAGACAAGTACGGAACTCGCTGGGTATACGAATGCAGAAAATCTTATGCGGCTGCAAGCTAGCCTAAAGGGAAAAGCACGTGAGTTAGTTCAATCCAAACTCCTGTTACCAGCAATGGTCCCTGAAATCATACAAACATTACGTATGTGTTTCGGTCGGCCAGAGCATATTTTGCACAACTTACTGGAAAAAACGCGGCAACTACCCGCAATAAAAGATAAGCTTGAACCACTTATCGAATACGCACTGTGTGTACGAAACATCTACTCAACGATGGAAGCATGTGGACTCACAGGTTACATGCAAAACCCAATGCTCGTACAAGAGCTACTAGAGAAACTCCCCACACAATTGAAGCTGCAGTGGGCAATGTTTCCCAAAGACACTAAGGTACCATCAATGGAATCTTTTAGCAAATGGATCTACGACATAGCTGAAGCAGCAAGCCAGGTAACATCGCCGCTTTACCATAAGAAGAGCGGAAGCCTAAATCATCACACAGAGGCACCTAAAGAGCAGGTCAAGGAAATTACGTGCGTCGTATGTAACGAACCTGGGCACAAAATACACAGCTGCCCATCGTTCAAAGCCACGCCACATCAACGAAAGATGTCTTTTCTGAAAAATCACAAGCTCTGCCACAATGCCTAAACCGTCATCACCAAAAGTGCCAACGTGAAAAGGTTTGCGGCATACGAGGCTGCCGAAGCAAACATCACCCATTGATCCATGAGATGCAGCCGATGCCAGAGGCTGCGAAATCCAGCAGCCCAAACAGACCAGTGTAGCATGTTGTGGAATAACATTAACAACAATACAAACATATTGTAGCAATTAGTTACAATATTTATGTGCGCAACATTCAAGTGCATTTGCCTCTTAAGTAACATGACCACCCATGAGTGCATGGTGCTGGACAATTGCTGTGTCGGCAAATATAACACGCGCGGCCGCTTTGGCCCAAGATGCAATATGATACATCCTCACTCCACCGCTGCGACGGTACATAAACATACATACTCTTATGTAAACATTTATACATTTATACATAAGTATGTTTATACATAAGCATACCGCTCCTCTGCCTGCATGACCAGCAGCGCAGCTACGCGGTCTTAGCTATAGACGACAATTGTTATAGAATTAAGATCCATTCAATAAAACCAAGCCAACCTAAACAGAACATATTATTCTTCTCTAAATAAATTGTGAAATAATATGAAACATCGAACCTTTTATATTACATGGCGACCGTGACAGTGGTCACTAAGTACAAAAAGTGACCTGTAAAAAAAAAAAAAGGAAATTAAACAACAACTGTAATTACAGTGTGGTAGGCAGACCGCCCACTACACCGACGTGGGAATATTATACATACAAGAAATGAATAAAGGAGAGAAAAATCACAGTAAGTAGAGTGATGGGAAGAAAAACTGGTGTGGTAAAAAGTTAAAGGCCAGAAAGGCAGAAATATTGAAGCTAATAAATAACCCAAAAACTAATTGGAATACCTCGGTGAAATTACACGCCGAGGTAGAGGTTATAAAAACCCAATTAGAAGAAAGAAGAAATAAAACCACAACCAGAATCCCATACTCTGCAATACAAAACGTGGCAAAACCAAAGATAAGAATAAGTCCACAAGCTGAGAAAGAGATACCAAAACCGAAGAAGGCCTGCCCGAACGACTGCGAGGGACCATTATACTCAGCATACTGCGAGTATACGTGCAAGCATTGCTACGGGACTCCAAAGGAGGAGCCAGTCCCCAAACTGAAGAAATCAAAAATCAACAAATCTGGTGCGATGACCGGCACCGGAACCGCCTGAGCTCATAGGCCACGGACATCAGCAGCTGAGACTACAAGCGTGAAAAGCAGGCCGCTTTTTACGCCATCGATGGAGCATCAGCGTGCCAACCGGCGACGACCAGCTGATGCTAGAAACTAGACGGAAAGAAGATAACAAGAAGAAAAAACAAATAAACAACCTATGTGCTGCGTCACAAATTTTTTTTGAGTGTACTGCGATGCACATTTTTTTTTGTAATATATAAGTAATCAATGTACAATTGTGCGGCATTAAAGCTGTCCGATTAGAGTGTGGCCTGAAAACCATACGCAAAAGTAGGCAGGAACATATGTAAAAAAAAAAAAGAGCCTTCAGCTCAAAATACTAATATTAAAGTAAATTCAAGAAAATATATAATGAAATGAAAAATTCAAATTTTTGATTTAAAATCCTTTTTTTTAAATGGAATGTTTGACAACAAAATAAGTAAATTTGATGATACATTTGATACACCCAATATGGGGTTAATAGACACTAAAACAGTGGACTCCACTGCAAATGTTATTAACAAAATAGAGTCATCAAATGTAGATCTAAAACCAACAAATGTACTTTTATTAATAATTGTGATAATAATGAGCGCATATGTATTATATAAAGCATACAAATTACACAATAAATGTGTAACAAAGAGAGCCTTAAGCCATGCTAATGATCTTGATAAGATCTAAATAACATATGCATCAATTATTGTAACAGTGCATTTACAAAAAAAAAAGATCATTTTCGAAATTTAAAAAAAAAATTATATAAAAAAAAAAATAAAATTTAAAAAAAAAAAACACAAATATATATATTAATTGGATAAAATGAGCACATTAGAAGATTATTTTAGGAAGATAGTAGATAGGAATACTAGCATTATAGAAGACCTACTAGAGGTTTTTAGAACAGGTAATGTCAATTCGGTACAGAATTCGATAAATTTAGTACAGATTAGAGCAGCATACCTTGATTTGACTGGAGAAGAATTCCCAGTTCAAGGAAGCGCAATGGTACAGATGTGTTTTCTAATTACAGTACCAAATATATGTTGTTTTTCAAATGCAACAGGTACACTTCGCTTCTATCTGATGGACGAAGCACAGCAACAATAGGTTGTCACAAATTAAGTAAACATGAATAAAGTAGAAACTGAACATCTGCAGAAATATATTCCTTTCCTTGATTTCCTGATACACTCAGGACCGGTAAACAAAAAGTACAAGGAAATAAAATTCTGGATACAAAACAACTACAAGTTTAAAAGAAACATTGTGGAACTTATGGAAAAATCCATAAAAATAGCCTATAGCAGACTGTTACTAGAGAAACCTAGGAATAAGGATGTGCCTGCATGGGTGCATAATATTTTTAAAACAGAAATAGAAACTATCAATGTAGTAGAATCAGATGAGGACATCTAAATAAATAAAAAAAAAAAAAACCCACAAAAATAAACTTTTAAGCATGGAATGGGAAGAATTAATTACCCATATCCAAAATATTAAAGAAAATTTTAAGAAATCATATAAATGTGTTACACAAAATAGGAATATCCAAAAGGAAACCATAAACAAGCACGCAAAAATCCTAGTTGATTCTTTCAACGAAGCGAGAAATTTAGTGCATGTTAATAGAGAGAGCATAGGTAAAGAAAATTGGTCAAAGATTTCCAATCTATTGATCAAGTTACGAGCAAACCTAATCTCTATAAAAACAAAATATAATCTTGAAATATTCGTACCGACCGTACTTAATTCACCTCTGAGCATAGACACCTCTAAAAAGGAAACAGAGCAAGAAGGTGAAGAATCTGAAACAAGCGAGGAAGAAATAGAAGAGAAAGATCTAAACGATCTAACAATTCCTGCGCTTTTAACACTACCTGATATAGAAGTGTTGTCTGAACAAGACAACGAATCGGACTTAGACATCAATAAAAGTGTAATAAACACAACCAACAGGATGGCAGAAATAAATGCCCGAAGGGCATATGTGAAAGAAATAAGCATATCCATACCTGAATTTAACGGCTCAAAAATGCAACTCCAAAGATTCATTACAGCTCTGGAGTTGGTGGATATGATGAAAGGAGACTATGAAGATATAGCAGTTCGGGTAATAAAATCAAAAATTGTTGGCCCAACATTATATGAAGTATACAAAGAGACTTCAATAGAAGCAATAATACAAAAATTGCAAGGCGTTGTAATTGGTGAAACATCCAAGGTTATAAAAGCCAAGTTGAAGAATACAGCTCAGAAAGGTAAAACCGCTGACAAATTTACTTCAGAGATAGACAACTTGCGAAAGACACTGCAATCAGCATATATCGAAGAGGGTATACCTGCAGAAATTGCTAGTAAGAATAGCACAGACGAGGCTATAGAAGCAATGATTGCAAATTGCGATAACAACAGAATTAAAAATATACTTGACTCTGGAAACTTCAAAACCATGGATGAAGCAATAGCAAAGTACTTACAAAAAAGTACTGAAATATCAGGCAATCCAAATACGGTCCTATTTGCTCAAAGAGGCCGTGGTAATCATAATAACAGATATAATTATCGTGGTAGAGGTAATGGTCGTGGTAATTATAATAATTATAACAATTATAATAATAGCTACAACAATGGCCAAAACTATAACCAGAACTACAACCAGAGAGGAAACAACAGAGGCAGAAACAATAACAGAAGGAATAGAGGAAACAACCAACAAAACAGAGGTTATAACTCTAATAATAGCAATGTTAGGGTAGCCCAGAACAATTCGGGAAACTCCCAACAACCTTTAGATACTCAGCAATAAAAAATTACAAGGTTTACACCATCAGTCTCAGTCAAAGCACATTTGTAAGTTTCACTAACGTAGCAACAGGAAAAGAATTAGTATTTTTAATAGACACAGGTGCTGACATATCAATTTTAAAAGAAAATTCCGACAACTTCCAATATATTCAAACAAATCAAATAATAAATATACAGGGAATAAGTCAAGAAATAACAAAATCTAAAGGACTTACTTCCATTGAAATACAAACCTCTAAATACATAATTCCACACGATTTTCATATCGTAAATTTACAATTCGCTATTCCTTGTGATGGAATACTAGGTATCGATTTCATAAGAAAATATAACTGTCAATTAGATTTCAAACCGACTGAGGATTGGCTTATACTTAGACCAAATAATCTACAATATCCCATATATGTGCCAATAGCATACAGTTCTGGCAACAACTCCATAGTTCTGCCAGCAAGATCACAAGTTGTCCGAAAAATTGAAATAACCTCAGCGGAAGACAGTATATTAATTCCGAACCAAGAAATTCAGCATGGTATTTACATAGCAAATACCATAGCATCTTCTCAAAACGCGTTCATAAAATTACTAAATACAACAAACACAAATCAAATAGTCAAGATAAATAACTTGCAGTACGAATCACTTTCGAACTACGAAGTAGTTAAAACAAGTCCAGAAGATAGAGAGAAAACGGTATTAGCGACACTCTCCAAGAATTTCCCACCACAGTTCAATAGCCAACTAACCAAATTATGCACACAGTATAGTGATGTGTTCGGTCTGGATACCGAATCTATAACTACCAATAATTTTTATAAACAAAAGCTGAGACTGAAAGATGATGAACCAATATATATAAAGAACTACAGAAATCCTCATAGTCAAAAAGACGAGATACAAAGACAAGTCCAAAAGCTTATAAAAGACGAAATAGTTGAGCCTTCTGTATCCCCATACAACAGCCCACTTTTATTGGTACCGAAAAAATCGTTACCAAACGCTGAAAATAAAAAATGGCGATTAGTAATTGACTATAGTCAAATTAATAAAAAATTGTTGTCCGATAAATTTCCGCTACCTAGAATTGATGACATTTTAGACCAACTAGGTAGAGCAAAATATTTTTCATGCCTTGACCTAATGTCAGGTTTTCACCAAATTGAACTCGAAGAAGAGTCACGAGACATAACATCCTTTTCCACAAGTAATGGCTCATACCGCTTCACGCGACTACCATTCGGTTTAAAAATAGCGCCAAATTCGTTCCAGAGAATGATGACTATAGCGTTCTCTGGCCTTGAACCTTCGCAAGCATTTCTTTACATGGATGACTTAATAGTCATAGGTTGTTCCGAAAAACACATGATCAATAATCTAACAGATGTTTTTGAGAAGTGTAGGCAACATAACCTAAAGTTACATCCTGAAAAATGTTCATTTTTTATGCATGAAGTCACCTTTTTGGACATAAATGCACAGATAAAGGAATCTTGCCTGATGACACGAAATATGATGTCATTCAAAATTATCCAGTCCCACATGATGCGGACAGCGCTAGAAGATTCATTGCATTTTGCAACTATTATCGAAGATTTATACAAAACTTCGCTGAATATTCTCGTCACATAACAAACCTATGTAAGAAAAATGTTAAATTCGAATGGACAAGTGATTGTCAAAATGCGTTCGAGCATTTGAAATCAGCACTAATGAACCCAACTCTATTACAGTACCCAGATTTTAGCAAAGAATTTTGCATAATCACCGACGCAAGCAAATACGCATGTGGAGCAGTCCTAACACAAAATAAAAGTGGCCTACAGCTTCCAGTAGCATACGCGTCTAGATCCTTTACAAAAGGTGAGAGTAATAAGAGTACAACTGAACAAGAGTTAGCAGCGATTCACTGGGCAATCACGCACTTCAGACCATACATTTATGGTAGACATTTCACTGTCAAAACAGATCACAGAGCATTAACTTATTTGTTTTCAATGACAAATCCAAGTTCCAAGCTAACTAGAATGCGACTTGAACTCGAGGAGTATAATTTTACAGTAGAGTATCTAAAGGGGAAAGATAATTTCGTAGCCGACGCGCTATCAAGAATAACAATACAGGACTTACAAAATATACAAACGAGTAACAAACTTCTGAGAGTCACTACCAGAAATCAAAGTAAACAGTCAAATTCCTGCGCAGGAAAAGAAAAAGAAAATAATATAAAAGAGTTGCAAAAGCAATCTCTTAATGCTTCTAAGCCCAACGTATATGACGTCATTGTAAATGACGAAGTACGAAAAGTAGTGACCTTGCGGATAACTGATTCTTTAACCACATTCAAACATGGCAAGAAAGTTATAGCAAGAATTGACATTTGCAATATGTATACCAATGGAATTCTTGATTTAGGTCAATTTTTTCAAAGGCTCGAAAAAGAAGCCGGTATAATCAACATCAGTAAAGTCAAAGTGGCACCGAGCGAAAAGATCTTTGAAACCGTTTCAATAGAATCTTTCAAAAATATGGGCAACAAAATATTGAAATTTTTAAGAGTAGCGCTACTCAAGCCGGTGACCCTATTATTAAATAATGATAAAGAAAAAGAAGCAATACTGTTTACGTTCCACGATGACCCCATACAAGGAGGTCATACTGGAATATCGAGAACTACAGCCAAAATAAAAAGGCATTATTATTGGAAAAATATGACACGAGATATATCTCAATATATAAAAAAATGTAATAAGTGTCAAAAAGCAAAAATAACAAAGCACACAAAAACTCCGTTAATTATAACTGAAACGCCACAACAGGCTTTCGATAGGGTTATTGTGGATACGATCGGTCCACTCCCAAAATCAGAACACGGAAATGAATACGCAGTAACCTTAATCTGCGATTTAACAAAATACTTAGTAATAATACCAATTATAGATAAAAGTGCAAAAACAGTAGCGAAAGCTATATTTGAAGATTTCATTCTGCGGTACGGTCCTATGAAGACGTTCATTACGGACATGGGAACAGAATATCGAAACTCAATAATTGAAGATTTATGCAAAAACTTGCAAATAAAAAAGATAACTTCAACCGCACATCATCACCAGACTGTAGGCACTGTGGAGCGAAGCCACAGAACACTAAATGAATTTTTACGATCATACATTTCAGTCGACAAAACTGACTGGGATGTATGGATAAGATACTTCGAATATTGTTTTAATACAACACCCTCTATGGCACATGATTATTGTCCATATGAGTTGGTATTCGGTAAAACTTCAAATTTACCACAACAATTTAATAGTGTTGATAAGATAAATCCACTATATAACATAGAAGATTATGCTAAGGAATCAAAATTTAGATTAGAACAGGCTTATAAGAGAGCAAGAATTATGTTAGAACAGCATAAAGCAAAGAATAAGGAAATATATGATAGAAAAGTAAAAGATATTGAATTAGAAATAGGAGATAAGGTTTTATTACGTAATGATACGGGTCATAAGTTAGAATCTAAGTATTTAGGCCCATACATCATAGAAGAAATAAAAGATAGGGATAACATTTTAATTAAAGATACAAAGAATAAGAAACAATTAGTGCATAAAGATAGGTTAAAGATCTTAACCAATTAATATATATATATATATATATATATAAAAAAAAAAAAAAAAAATATAATAATAATAAAAATAAAACAAAGAACATAAATTTGAATAAATAAATAACAAACATTTAATGACACTATACATACACAAGTATAATTTTGACAGATGTATCATTAAATAAACACTCAAACACTCAAAAAAAAAAAAAAAAAAAAAAAAAAACAATAGTCAGTAAATAAATCTCTATATAATAAAAAATTAGAAAATAACTCCATATAATTACGTTATTTTTCTAAAGAGGGGGGATGTAGCATGTTGTGGAATAACATTAACAACAATACAAACATATTGTAGCAATTAGTTACAATATTTATGTGCGCAACATTCAAGTGCATTTGCCTCTTAAGTAACATGACCACCCATGAGTGCATGGTGCTGGACAATTGCTGTGTCGGCAAATATAACACGCGCGGCCGCTTTGGCCCAAGATGCAATATGATACATCCTCACTCCACCGCTGCGACGGTACATAAACATACATACTCTTATGTAAACATTTATACATTTATACATAAGTATGTTTATACATAAGCATACCGCTCCTCTGCCTGCATGACCAGCAGCGCAGCTACGCGGTCTTAGCTATAGACGACAATTGTTATAGAATTAAGATCCATTCAATAAAACCAAGCCAACCTAAACAGAACATATTATTCTTCTCTAAATAAATTGTGAAATAATATGAAACATCGAACCTTTTATATTACACCAGCTATGGTCACCAACGTGCATACGCCGGAGGGCAAGCACACCCAACGATCCAGAGAGTCTGGCTCAACATATTTCCGTGTCATTCCAATACAAATCATCAATAAAACGAAAGTCACTAACACTTTTGCATTTCTAGATGAGGGATCGGCACTAACGCTCATCGACAACAAGGTCTTTAAGCAACTCGGCTTAAAAGGCGTTCCAGATCCACTGTGCCTAAAATGGACCAACGATACAACACGCGAAAAAAATGCATCGGAACGTGTCACGCTTACGGTTGCCAATCCACATAATGGCAATCAATTCTACTTGGAAGAGGTTCACAGTGTAGATACCCTGGATCTACCTGTACAGTCTATCGACATAAGGGCTCTCGCCAAAGAATTCCCCCACCTAGCGGGACTACCGATAGCATCATACACCAACGCACGCCCAAGCATCCTAATCGGCACAAATAACTGGAACCTCGCCGTACCCCTTAAAATCAAAGAGGGGGCATGGCACCAACCAATAGCGTCAAAGACGCGACTGGGATGGGCACTACAAAGCTCCACGCCATCAAGGGCCACTAGAGCTAATGTCAGCGTTCACATGTGTGGATGCCGAGACGCAGACGCCAAGCTGCATGAGATCATCAAACAAGCGTTCTCATTAGACGCTACCACAGCAAAACCGCTATCATCACCAGAAGAAACTCAAGCTCTAACCAGACTTGAATCTACTACCGTCTTGAAGAACGGCAGGTACGAGGTCGGTCTAATGTGGAAAGACCCTGAAGTTTTATTACCTGATAGCTACGCAAACGCACTAAAACGGCTTAAATGCCTACAAAAGCAATTTTCCCGACAACCACAGTTGAAGGAGCAAATCACCAAGCAAATCGAAAACCTCGTCGAAAAGGGCTATGCTCGCATGCTGACGCCGGAGGAAATAGCTGCACCAAACAGACGGACATGGTATCTACCAACCTTCATAACTAAAAATCCAAATAAACCAGAGAAGGTCCGGCTTGTATGGGCCCAATCCGGCGGCAAGGCCCTGAATGACTACATCTGGAGTGGTCCAGATCTCCTAAACTCCCTGTTTAACCTCTTACTCTCATTCCGAGTGGGACGAGTGGCGATCTGTGGTGATATCGCCGAGATGTTCCACCAGATCGAGTGAGACCAGCAGACACCCATGCGCAAAGGTTTCTGTGGTTCGACAGCAAATCCGAGAGGCAAGAGCCTAACGTCTATGTTATGGAAGCGCTTACTTTCGGAATCAATTGCGCACCCTGCATTGCACACTTTATTCGTGACAAAAATGCAGATCGATTCTGCCAACAGTACCCTCAAGCAGCACAAGCCATGAAGGACTACCACTACGTGGATGATTTTATATACAGCGGCGACAACTACGTGGAAGTCGGAAACATCGCAACTCAGGTCAGAGACATCCATGCAGCAGGTGGTTTCCACATACGCAATTGGTCTTCGAACTCAAAGGACGTCCTACGAATACTAAAGAGCGATTCGCTACTCCCCGAAGCTGTCGAAATTACCGCAACAGAAAAGGTACTCGGCTTATATTGGATGCCGAACTCCGACGTATTCACATTCATCTGCAAGTTCGCCAGGCTGAAGCGCAACGTTTTAGACAGCGACAAAACACCAACCAAACGCGAGCTCTTGCAAGTACTTATGTCAATGTACGACCCACTCGGCTTCATCTCATGCTTTACAGTAGAGCTGAAAATCCTACTGCAAGAAGTCTGGAGAAGCGGCATTGGCTGGGATGCTGGTTTGCCCGACGCATTGTTACCCAAATGGATACGATGGAAACGGATCCTTACAACAATCGCCGGATTGACCATCCCGAGATGTTATTTCAACAGCAGCGATCAAATCCATGATGTCCAGTTACACACGTTCGTTGACGCCAGCGAATTGGCATACGCAGCAGTCTGCTACCTTCGGATACGCCAGGGGGAAAGAACCTACCTCAGCTTCGTGGCCTCCAAGGCGAAAGTGGCACCGTTGAGTCCACTATCTATACCAAGGATGGAACTGCAGGCCGCAGTTATCGGAGCAAAGCTGAGCAACCGAATCCAACGCAATCCAAGATTGTCAATTAACTCGAGTTGTTATTGGTCCGACTCAAAGACTGTTCTCAAATGGCTTCGTATGGATCCACGAAAGTTTCAGCAATTCGTCATGCACCGCGTGGGCGAAATACTGGAATTCACAAACGTTAGCCAATGGAACTGGGTTCCAACCAACCTTAACCCTGCAGATCTTGCTACTAAAACAAACAACGCCAATAAATATAAAACTTGGCTACACGGTCCAGACTATTTGCTGCAGGATCAACACGAGTGGCCAAAATGCGATGATTTGGGGCCACCAAACAATGCTGAAGTCAGGCATAACATACTCTTCATCGACAATTCGCCGATGGAGCTAAAACTTAACGCGGAATATTTTTCCGACTGGCGCAGGCTATATCGAGCTTTAGCGCGCTTTATTCTCTACATTGAGAAACTGAAAGCGAAACAAAAGAAGGCATCGCCACCTACAGAGGTGTCTTACGAGATGATTCAGCAGGCACGCACACTCCTACTGCGGCATGCGCAGTCATCTGAATTCAACCCAGAAATTCGCAACTTAACGAGAGGTAAACCTTTAAAAACAAATTCTAAACTCATATGTTTGAATATCTTTCTAGATGAAAACCAGCTCCTACGTACCCGAGGGCGAGCAGAAAACCTAAACGGCCAAAACCAAATACTGCTCCCATATGGGCACCACATTACTCGGCTCATAGTGAACTGGTATCATCAGAAAATGCACCACACATCCCATGAGACGTGTATTAACAGGATTCGAGGCATGTTTTACATACCACGTCTACGAGTCTTATACAAAGGCATGCGGAAGTCTTGCCAACGCTGTAAAAATGATAGCGCCATGCCTGTTCCACCGCAAATGGCTCCCCTGCCCATCGCCAGGCTGGCTGCCCTACCAACGTCCCTTCACTTACGTCGGTATCGACTACTTCGGGCCCTTCTTGGTTGCTGTAGGACGGCGAAGCGAAAAAAGATGGGGCGTTATTTTCACCTGCCTAAACCATACG